>NC_070579.1:7955002-8050816 GCF_027409825.1 Scomber japonicus
TACAAAGTGCCAACAAGTGCCAACTACCAAGGTTTGAAGCTGAAGCAAAGTGCATTATGCAACTAAAGTGCAATACCACCAACCACCACTAGATACTGGCTCCAAAAAAAAATCCCTGGCTCCAATTGACTCCAAATCAAAAAGCATCAACTTCTCTCTCAAAATACAGTCAGTCTTTTTTTTTTTTTGACGAGTTATCATTGTCTCAATCGCTCATGTTTTACTTTATATGAAGTCTATGGTTGCTGCAACATGAAAAATACACCTGTGAGCTTCAAGGCATATCAAACACTGATTTATTAAAGTCTAGAAAGTTATGAAGGTAATGAAGGTTTCGCCATTTTGACAATTGCTATAGGCTGTAAGTAAGTTTAGCCTTCTGTGGATAAATGATAGCAGAGAGGCAAACAGGACAGGAAGCTGCAATTTTTAATGCAGTCGTATGTTATGGTAGGTCTGACATCGCCTTATACATAATTTAAACAGCCTCGTCTTTCAGTCCTCTCTTATTTTAGGTATTAGTTCTTGGAGACATCTGACATCGCCTCAAATTTAGTCAAACTTGCCTCATCAGGTCATCTGCCCCACAGAGATAGTGGCAAATATTGCTTTGCTGATACAAACTGTTGGCTCTCACTTTGGCAACAATACCACATGCCAATCAATAAGGAAGTAGAGTCACTATAAGTCTCTAAACACCTCAACATATTCAAAGCGTTGGCAGGCAATCAGCAGCCTTGACACAGTGTGCAGTGACGAAACACAGCAGTTCATACAGTCTATACTCCACTGTACTGAGAATGAAGTCCCTTTCTCTTACTGATTGTTTTGTGCTGTTCCCCTCCAGGCCTGCAGGTGGTGCTCAAGTCCATTATGAAGGCTATGATCCCCCTGCTGCAGATCGGCCTGCTGCTGTTCGTGGCCATCCTCATGTTCGCCATCATCGGCCTGGAGTTTTACATGGGGAAGTTCCACACCACCTGCTTCGATGATAACGGTAAAAATACATTACATCATTATTATTCTTTAACCTTCCTGTCGTCGTCCTCCCGGGTCAAATTGACCCCGTCTGTTTTGACTGTTCCTTCTTTACTCCCTTCCTTCCTTCCGTCTGTCCTTCCTCCCTCCCTCCTTCTCTCTTTCGTTCCCTCCTCTCTCTTTCCTTCCTTCCTTCCTCCTTCCTTCCTTCCTTCCTTCCTTCTGTCCTCCCTTTCTTCTTCCTTCCTTCCTTCCTTCCTTCTGTCCTCCCTTCCTCCTTCCTTCCTTCCTTCCGTCCGTCCTTCTGTCCTTCCTTCCTCCCTTCCATCTGTCCTCCCTTCCTTCTTTCCATCCTTCCTTCCTCTGTCCTTCTTTCCTTCCTTCCTCCCTTCCTCTTTTCCTTTCCCCCTCTCCTTCCTTGTTTCCTCCCTCCCTCCTACCCTTCTTCTTCCTCCCTTCCTTCCTCCCTCCTTTCCTTCCTCCTTTACATCCTTCCTCCCTCCTTTCCTTCCTCCCTTACATCCTTCCTCCCTCCTTTCCTTCCTTTTAAGAATTTGCTTTCTGATTCAAAAATACATTCAGTTTGTTATTTTTGTGGTAATGGTGGATCTTCTCTTTTCTGATCAGGAGAGACAGTGGATGATTTGCCGTGTGGTACTGCGTTTCCGTCTCGGGTGTGTCCAAACGGCACACTGTGTCGAGGCGGCTGGCTTGGACCCAACTACGGCATCACCCAGTTCGACAACATCCTGTTCGCCGTGCTCACCGTCTTCCAGTGCATCACCATGGAGGGATGGACAGAGATGCTCTACTTCGTAAGTTGCTGATCCCTTAACATTTTCTCTCTCTAAACTAAGAACGGACAGATGTTTCAGGGAGCTGGTGGGCTTAAACCAGGCGGGGAGTTCTGGTCCTCTAAAATGAGGCCAACGCGGAAGTAACTTATAGCTGCATTCTAGCAAAAGGCCACCAGGGGGCGACCGTCTCTATACAAGTCAATGGAGAATTCACCAACTTCTCACTTGATTTCTACCCATACTTCCGCCCATGACCCCGCCTCATGCCCATATAAGTAGAATCCGTGTTTTTATTTTTCCCAGCATGCACCTGAAATTTTCAAGATGGCGCTGCCTAGATTCGAAACTATTGGCTTCCAAGCAGCAGTTCACAAACCAATGGGCGACGTCATCCATGTTACGTCCATTTCTTTTATACAATCTATGGCTTAAACCAATCACAGAGACAAATGTTTGAAATAAATAGACTGAAAAAACATACAAGGTGGTAAAATTGGTGTGGTGTGTTGCTACAAAGTGCCAACTACCAAGGTTTGAAGCTGAAGAAAAGTGTATTACGCAACTTAAGTGCAATACCACCAACCACCACTAGATACTGGCTCCAAAAAAAATCCTTGGCTCCAATTGACTCCAAATCAAAAAGCATCAACCTCTCTCTCAAAATACAGTCAGTCATTTTTTTTCCGACGAGTTATCATTGTCTCAATCGCTTATGTTTTATTTTATATGAAGTCTATGGTTGCTGCAACATGAAAAATACACCTGTGAGCTTCAAGGCATATCAAACACTGATTTATTAAAGTCTAGAAAGTTATGAAGGTAATGAAGGTTTCTCCATCTTGACAATTGCTGTAGGCTGTAAGTAAGTTTAGCCTTCTGTGGATAAATGATAGCGGAGAGGCAAACAGGACAGGAAGCTGCAATTTTTAATGCAGTCGTATGTTATGGTAGGTCTGACATCGCCTTATACATAATTTAAATAGCCTCGTCTTTCAGTCCTCTCTTATTTTAGGTATTAGTTCTTGGAGACATCTGACATCGCCTCAAATTTAGTCAAACTTGCCTCATCAGGTCATCTGCGCCGGAAATCGCTCCCTAAAAATGTTCCTTCCATTTCCTGTGATGTGTTTTTTAGGTTTGTACTATACTGTGTGTGTTTTAGCACACCGAAGGACTGATGGGTGTGGAGGTTGGTGATTGGCTTCAGTTTCATTCAGCCAAATGAGGCATTAAATAGTCGGAGATTTGATTCAAAACACAATTTCTAGTTGTCCAAAAGCCTATTTTCCACCCATCTCTCTCTCTCTTTATCATTCTTTGTTTGACTTCCTTTATCCATCTTCTCATCTGTCCTTTTTCTTTTGCCTTCGGAGTCGCTCTCCTTCTCTCTCTCTCTCTCTCTCACCGCCTCCTTTCTCTTCCTCTCTCTCTATTCTGGTCCGTCTCGCTCTATATTTAACATCTTTTCTGATGGATGGAGGCTGACTTCCACACTCACACAGGCAGTCAGGAGGAAACCAATGAAAGTTTAATAAAGAACGGGCTGCCTGCCTGCGCCTGTACCATGCAGTATAAGACCGAACACATACACACAGCACTCACAGCTGCAGATAATAATCAGCTGATAGTTCCATTAAAGCGTTACACGGGTCACAGAAACACGATATCCTCCAGTAACCCAATTTCTCTGATTGTCGGATGGGTTTGTTTAGTGAAAGAGGGATGTGACACAGTGTCAGACAATTTTGTTGCTGCTGATGTGCTCACCAGACACTTCGGAGCAATCGATGTCCGTGAAAAGCAGGGAGATGCTTTACTGTAACGCCGCACTAGCACACACGCACCGTCCGTCTCTGCACCCTTGTCGAGCTTTAAGGTAGAAAATGGGTCAGTTCTGAGCCAACGTTAATGCATACTTCAGCTCCTCTGAGTAGTTGTTCTGTGCAGGGAAAAAGTTGCTTCGGTTACTTTTTACTTGGCAAGCAGATGGATCAAGATTAACTCTTCTGTTGTCCTCGAAGGGAGGGAGGAAGAGAGGGAGGAAGGATGGAAGGGAGGGAGGAAGGATGGATGGAAGGGAGGAAGAGGGAAGGAAAGGAGGGAGGTAGGGAGGAAGAAGGGAGGACACAAGGAATGAGGGAGGGAGAAAGGAAGGGAGGAAGGAAGGAAAGAAGGACAGAGGAAAGACTTTCCTTTCTTCTTCCTTCCTCCCTCCTTTCCTTCCTTCTTCCTTCCTTCCTTCCTTCCTTCCTTTCCTTCCTTCCCTGTTTCCCTCCTTCCTCCCTCCTTTCCTTCCTCCTTCCTCCCTCCTTTCCTTCCTTCTTCCTTCCTTCCTTCCTTTCCTTCCTTCTTCCCTTCCTTCTTCCTTCCTTCCCCCTTTCCCTCCTTCCTTCTTCCTTTCCTCCCTCCTTCCCTTCCTTCCTCCCTTCTTCCTTTCTTCCTTCCTTCCTTCCTTCCATGACTCGAGGACAACAGGAGGGTTAAATATTACATGAGTGATAATAACGGGTCCATGTCTAACCTCCTCTGTCTCTGTCTCGTAGAGTAATGATGTGGAGGGCAGCGCCTGGAACTGGATGTACTACATCCCTCTCATCATCATCGGCTCCTTCTTCATGCTCAACCTGGTGCTGGGTGTACTCTCAGGGTACGCTCCTTCTGTCTGTCTGCTGACATTTTCCCTTTAATTGATATTATATTTGTGTAATGGTGCGCTATGGTGATCATTTTGAGTTTCTTTCCCCCCTTTTTTTTTCCTACATTTTGAAATATGCTAAAATGTTTGCATTAAATGGATCGTAATTAACCATTGTGTCGTCCTCCCGGGTCAAATTGACCCCTTCTGTTTTGACTGTTCCTTCCTTCCTCCCTTCCTTCCTCCTTTCCTTCCTTCTTTGTCCCTTCCATCCTTCCTTCCTCCCTTCTTCCGCCCTTCTTCCTCCCTTCCTTCCTTGACTCTCTTTCTTTCCTTCCCCTATCTTCCTCCCTTCCTTTTTTCCTCGGTCCTTCTTTCCTTCCTTCCTCCCTTCCTCTTTTCCTTCCTCCCTTCCTCCTTCCTTCCTTTTTTCTTCCTCCCTTCCTTCCGTCCTTTCCTTCCTTCCTTCCTCCCTCCTACCTTCCTTCCTTCCTTCCTTCTTTGTCCCTGCCATCCTTCCTTCCTCCCTCCCTTCCTTCTTCCTTCTTCCTCCCTTCTTCCTCCCCATACAATAAAAAATGCCAAATGTCCCCACAGTGAATTTGCCAAAGAGAGAGAGCGAGTGGAGAACCGGAGCGAGTTCCTCAAGCTGAGGCGACAGCAGCAGATTGAGAGAGAGCTCAACGGATACCTGGAGTGGATCTGCAAAGCAGGTCAGCGCAAACTCACACACACACACACACACACACACACACTGCTTGTTCCCATGGATACACATCCTGTATGTGGGGGGAAAAACCAACTACTAAACAGACACAGTGTGCCAACATCTTTATGTTTTGTTGAATTTTTACAGAGGAGGTGATTCTGGCGGAGGAAGACGGCACAGTGAACTTTGATGGTAACTTATCGTCTTTTACTCTCTCTGTGTGTGTGTGTGTGTGTGTGTGTGTGTGTGTGTGTGTGTGTGTGTGTGTAGCTGACATAGGCGGATTACATGAAAGAGGAGCTACATAGAAAATAGAGATAGAGGGAATAATGAACTTTACAATGACAGCTTGTGACATGAGATCAGATTCATTCAAATGTATAATGATGCGTAAAAAAAAGATCCTAGAGAATAAATAAAGCTATCAGACACTGAATAGCAAAGTAAAATGTGATTGTGTTATCATTGCATAAGACAGAATTTGACATTAAAACATCAGAAAACTAGTTCTAGTGCGATAACTTGATGCAGTTAAAGGTGTAAATGTTGAGTTAAGCTACAATAAACCTGAAAGTGACAGACTCTGTGTAGAGGTTTAGAACTGTTTGATATAAATTAAGACTCATTTTTTTCTCATGCTAGGTTCGAGACGGAGGCCGACCATCAAAACCAAAAACAATAAGACCGAACTCCTGAATCCAGAGGAAGTAGAGGACAATATAGGTGATGCAGTAGGTAAGAGAAACAGTCGGGTGGATGCAGAGGATGTAGACATGAGGATGTAAACTGTTTTTAGAATGATTTAACCTTCGTGTTGTCCTCCCGGGTCAAATTGACCCAGTCTGTTTTTACTGTTCCTTCCTTCCTTCCTTCCTTCCTTCCTTCCTTCCTTCCTTCCTTCCTTCCTTCCTTCCTTCCTTCCTTCCTCCCTTCCTCCCTCCTTCCTTGTTTCCTCCCTCCCTCCCTCCTACCTTCCTTCCTTCCTGCCTTCCTTCATTTCCTTCCTCCCTTCCTTGCTTCTTTCCTTTCCTTCCTTCCTCCTTCTTTTCGTCTTCCTTCCTCCCTCCTTTCCTTCCTTCTTCCTCCTTCCCTTCCTCCCTCATTTCCTTCCTTCTTCCTCGTTCCTTTCTTCCTCCCTCCTTTCCTTCTTTCCTCCTTTCTTTACTTCATGCTCCCTTCCTTACTCCTTTCTTTCCTTCATGCTCCCTTCCTTCCTCCTTTCCTTCCTCCCTTCCTTCCTTGACTCGAGGACAACAGGAGGGTTAAAGCAAATTCTTACATTTCAAGTCATATGAAACTATGGAAACTGTTTATTTGCTGTGACACTGGAAGTTTTTTGGGATGATGCATTTTGCTGCTTAGAGGCCAAAGTGTTTCCTACATTATTCATGGTAAAATGAAATGTTTACTTGTTGAATATTTAAATGAAAACATAAAATCTGCAAAGAAGCTAAAATTTCATCACAGGTTTCACAAACGCTCGCTAACTAACTAACTATCTGGTATTTCATTAAAACAATTAATCCAGTGTAACTAACAACAGACCTGATTCCCACTCACATCCTTTCCCCCCTTTTCCAGGTTTTGCTCGGTCTAGCATAAAGAACGGTAAAGACGGCAATTACAGTAAGAATGAGCGACGAATGCGATTCTTTATCCGCAAGATAGTGAAGACGCAGGCTTTCTATTGGACGGTGCTCTGCCTGGTGGGCCTCAACACCATGTGTGTGGCGGTGGTGCACTACAACCAGCCGCAGCTGCTGTCCGACTTCCTGTGTGAGTGTGCACACAAAGACACACATACACAAAGACATCCACGCACACATGCTCATATACTGTACACACCATATGAGGACAGTCATGCATGAGAATATGAATGTGAGCATTTATTGTTATAATAACTGTAAAAAGAAGAAACACTTGTATTGATATTAAGACTATTAAGAGGGATGGGAAATCAGTTACTTGTTAAAGAAGAAACAAGAGAGAACAAGCAAGATCTTTTAAATTTAAACTCTGTGTAAAGTAAGAATAAATATGTGTTCTGAGTTTGACATACCACAGAAAAGTGTGTTGTTAACCACCCTGCCAAATCTGAATGATTAAAAAAATCACCAAATATATGAAATTAGGCTTCAAAGTTGTGTAAAAATCAGCCTCTTTCTCTGCTCCCAAACGCTGTGGGAGTGGCCGCCGAGTCCACCTGTCAATCAAAGTCACCACCTCTACCAGAAACATGGATGCTATGTCTGAGAGCTTTATGCTGCTAGCTCGGCGGCTAATTCAGCTGCTAGCTCGGCTGCTAGCTCGGCGGCTAACTCGGCTACTAGCTCAGCGGCTAACTCAGCTGCTAGCTCGGCGGCTAACTCAGCTAACTGGCTAACTGTAGACTGTAGTAGTAGTAGTAGTGTGTGCTGAATGTATTTCTACCTCTACAGCAGCAGGGGCGGGTTTATGCTAATCACTAAATCCTGAACACAGAAATCTTGAAACACAGTTTGTGAAGCCTAGCTCCACAATTCAAATCTAAATGGTTGAAATGCTTTTTACACCTTTTTTAGAAATACATTTATGACCTATTTAATGTGTTTAGAAGAAAATGTCTGAATTCACTTTACACAGTCTTTAACTTTAACTTTGTTTTCTAATAGTTGGAATTGGGCAACTGTAAAATATTCCACTGTCAAGACATTGAAAACCATTCATATAATACATCATGTGCTCCTCGTACCATTCGCTAGGAGTCATTCCACACCCGTCTTTCACTGGAGACCATGTGACTGATGATTTCAAGGATTTTGTCTTAATGCGTCTCCTGTTTGAACATTAAGGAGCCAGCATAATAGTTTCTTTCTCTCTCTGTGACCTCACCCTCTTTTATTTCCACCTTTCTCTTTCCTTACATGTATCCCACTCTCTGCTACTTTCCTTAATCCTTGCCCTCCTTTCCTATAATACTTTCCTTTCCTTTCCTTTCCTTTTCATTCTCTCTCCTTTTCCCTTTCTTTCATTCTTCCAGTCTATGCAGAGTTTATCTTCCTCGGTTTGTTCATGTCTGAGATGCTGATCAAGATGTATGGTCTGGGCATGACGCCCTACTTCCACTCCTCATTCAACTGCTTCGACTGTGTGGTGAGTACACACACACACACACACACACACACACACACACACACACACACACACACACACACACACACACACACTGTGACAAAAAAAACCCTCCTCAAGTTTTGACGACAAATCAAACACTCTATTTAATCAACAGATTCGAGGAATAGATTTTTCTCCTGTTGCCCTGCGACAAATGAACAATGGTGCAGAACAGATTCAGCATCACATTTGTCACCTGCGCATTAATCTGTCACGCTGACATTGTTCCACATGTTTATTGGCAGGTTTCCTTATTCTACATGCTGAAATACAGTACGTGTAATATTGTGTTCAGTATGGCTGCAGGGCTGCAGGTTCGGGCTGCAGTGTACATCTGTGTGTAGAGCTTTGGTTTGTTTTTTTAGCTTAATTTGAATATTAATACAAATTTGCATAAAAAGCTCAACAATGATTACAGAGTTAATATTGAGATCAGTGCAGCTCCACTCAAACATCAGGTATCACTCTATTCTCTATCTGGTCACAAACTGGTAAAATACTGTTTGTAATGTCTTTTTCATCATGTATAATATTTGTTGCTCAAAACACTTGAAAGCTAAGCCCATATAGTTAAGAGTTCATTAAGAGATTTAAAACAATAAATATCAATAGAACCAATAAAGACACCAATAAATAATAAAAGGGAACAATTCTGATTTGATGTGACTGGATTCTGATTTGATAAAATACTATCAAACCTTACGTGGAGACAAATATATAACTTTGCCTTGTTATTTCCGAAAACATGGAAACAGAAATCATGTTTTAGCTTGTTTTTAAATTAGATTTAATTTATTTTAGTATCTGAGACCTGAGTACTATATCTCGCTCACATGTCTGACATGATAACTGACAAATAAAACATCTTGAATCTTGAATCTTGAATCTGACTGGGAATTAATGGACTCCCAGCGATTGCTTAGCTGTGACCCCGCCCATATCAACATGATGCTGATACAGGAAGTGACAGACTAACTGGAAGTTAAACCAGGAAGTGAAATTAAACCTAGTAAAGCATTAGAAAGGTGACACAGTGTAGACTTCCACCAAGTTTGAGCTAATTTTTCTTCCACTAGAAAATTAAAAAATGGAGATTATTTCCATCAGAAAGCAGATCTGTATTATAAAAACAGTTGGAAAATTAATTAATTAAGTAATAATTTAGAAAATAATATCAAACCTTACGTGGAGACAAATATATAACTTTGCTTAAGCCATACAAAGTTATTTCCAAAAACATGGAAACATGGAAACAGAAATCTCACTGGGAAATAATGGACTCCCAGTGGTTGCTTAGCAACATGATGCTGATACAGGAAGTGACAGACTAACTGGAAGTTAAACCAGGAAGTGAAATTAAACCTAGTAAAGCATTAGAAAGTGGTGACACAGTGTGGACTTCCACCAAGTATGAGCTAATTTTTCTTACACTAGGAAATAAAAAAATGGAGATTATTTCCATCAGAAAGCTGATCTGCATTATAAAAACTTAAAAATTAATTAATTAATGAATTAAGTAATAATTTATAAAATAGAGTCTGGGTCCAGATTGTTGCTTTTTTTGGGGCATTACAGTCTGTCTTTCAACAGGATACGAGTACATGATCAAATTAAAATGTGTGTGTGTATGTGTGTATGTGTGTATGTGTATGTGTGTGTGTGTGTGTGTGTGTGTGTGTGTGTGTGTGTGTGTGTGTGTGTGTCCGTAGGTAATTGTGGGCAGTATTTTCGAGGTAGTGTGGGCCACCATCAAACCAGGCACGTCCTTTGGGATCAGTGTGTTACGAGCTCTGAGACTTCTTCGCATCTTCAAAGTCACAAAGTAAGTTTCTCTCTCTCTCTCTCTTACACACACACACACACACACACACACACACACACACACACACACACACACACACATACTTACTCAAACATGCCCGTCCATCAGCTCACTCTTCCACAGATGATGATAATACTGATAACCTGATGTTTTCATACTGTACAATCATTAATCAGTTGGGGTTTTTTTTACGTATTTCAATCTGAATCTCTTTTCTCTGCTGTGACATCTCAACAGTTTAGAGGTTTCGACACTTCTTTGACGCTCCCTTCAGGGGAGATTTTAATTGGGTTTGGCTCACGCACATCGTTCTGTTAGTGTTTTGTGTAGCTTCTTGGCTCGTCTCGATGTCGCTGGTTTGGAAAGATCTCACTAGAAAAATGAGGCTTTATTCTCTCAGTGGGGTTTTACCTGCTATACAGTCATGTTAACCCTCCTGTTGTCCTCAGGTCAAGGAAGGACAGAAGGAAGGAAGGAAAGGAGTAATGATGAAAAGAAGAGCGAATTTAGGAGAGAAGGAAGGAAGGAAGGAAGGAAAGGAAGGAAGGAAAGGAGTAAGGAGGGAGGGAGGAAAGGAGGAAGGATGAAAAGAGGAAGGAATTTAGGAGAGAAGGAAGGAAGGAAGGAAGGAAGGAAAGGAGTAATGATGAAAAGAAGAGCGAATTTAGGAGAGAAGGAAGAAAGGAAGGAAGGAAGGAAGGAAGGAAGGAAAGGAAGGAAGGAAAGGAGTAAGGAGGGAGGGAGGAAAGGAGGAAGGAAGGAAAGGAGGAAGGATGAAAAGAGGAAGGAATTTAGGAGAGAAGGAAGGAAGGAAGGAAAGGAGTAAGGAGGGAGGGAGGGAGTGAGGAAAGGTGGAAGGATGAAAAGAGGAAGGAATTTAGGAGAGAAGGAAGGAAAGAAGGAAAGAAAGGAGTAAGGAGGGAGGGATGAAAAGAGGAAGGAATTTAGGAGAGAAGGAAGGAAGGAAGGAGTAAGGAGGGAGGGAGGGAGGAAAGGAGGGAGGGAGGAAGGATGGAAGGAGGAGGGAGCAAAGAAAGAAGGGTGCAGGGGATGAAGGAAGGAAAAATTAAAGAAAGAAGGAAGGAAGGAAGGAAGGAAGGAACAGTCGAAAGAGAGATGGGGTCAATTTGACCCGGGAGGACGATACAAGGGTTAAAATGAGTCAATAAAAGATTGTTTGTGGGTTAAATTAAAGGATCTGTTCACCAATCATTTATAATGGTTGTTATGGTATTGTTTATGTTGCAGCTCTGACTTTGATCCAAACCTCTACTGGAGTTAAAATAAGTGTCATATCTGGTGAAATGAAAAACTGAGAAAAGGTTAAAAATGAGCTGGAATCATTCATAAAATTGATGTTAATGATTTATGTAAAGACTATTTAGTCCAGGGGAGTCAAACTCATCTTCATTCAAGGGCCACATACAGCCCAATTTGATCTGATGTGGGCCGGGTCCTTAAAATAAAGGAAGGAAGGAAGGAAGAGAGGAAGGAAGGAAGGAAGGAAAGACAGATGGAAGGAAGAAAGAAAGGAAGGAAAGACAGATGGAAGGAAGGAAGGAAGGGAGGGAGGGAGGGAGGAAGGAAGGAAAGAAGGAAGGGAGGAAGGAAGGAAGGAAGGAAGGAAAGACAGATGGAAGGAAGAAAGAAAGGAAGGAAAGAAAAAAGGGAGGAAGGAAGGAAAGACAGATGGAAGGAAGGAAGAGAAGACAGGAAAGAAAAACAGAAAGAAAGGAAATCCAGCAATAATTTATAATAATCGTTGTTATTGTATTGTTAATGTTACAGCTGGAAGGAAGGAAGGAAGGAATGAAGAGAAGACAGGAAAGATGGAAGGAAGGAAGGAAAGACGGAAGGAAGGAAGAAAGGAACGAGGAAGGAAAGATGGAAGGAAGAAAGGAAGGAAAGACAGATGGAAAGAAGGAAGGAAGGAAGAAAGAGAAGACAGGAAAGAAAAACAGAAAGAAAGGAAAGATGGAAGGAAGGAAAGAAGGAAGGAAGAAAGGGAGGAAGGAAAGAAAAAAGGGAGGAAGGAAGGAAGGAAAGACAGATGGAAGGAAGGAAGGAAGGAAAAGAAGACAGGAAAGAAAAACAGAAAGAAAGGAAAGATGGAAGGAAGGAAGGAAGGAAAGATGGAAGGAAGAAAGGAAGGACGGAAGGAAAGACAGATGGAAGGAAGAAAGGAAGGAAGGAAAGACAGATGGAAGGAAGGAAAAAAGGTAGGAAGGAAGGAAAGACAGATGGAAAGAAGGAAGGAAGGAAGAGAAGACAGGAAAGAAAAACAGAAAGAAAGGAAAGATGGAAGGAAGGAAAGAAAAAAGGGAGGAAGGAAGGAAAGACAGATGGAAAGAATGAAGGAAGGAAGAGAAGACAGGAAAGAAAAACAGAAAGAAAGGAAAGATGGAAGGAAGGAAGGAAAGATGGAAGGAAGGAAGGAAGGAAAGAAAGATGGAAGGAAGGAAGGAAGGAAGAGAAGACAGGAAAGAAAAACAGAAAGAAAGGAAAGATGGAAGGAAGGAAAGAAGGAAGGAAGGGAGGAAGGAAGGAAAGAAGGAAGGAAGGAAGCGAAGACAGGAAAGAAAAACCGAAAGAAAGGAAAGATGGAAGGAAGAAAGGGAGGAAGAGATGACAGGAAGCAAGGCGGGCCGGATTGGACTCCTCGACGGGCCGGTTCTTGCCCGCGGGCCGCATGTTTGACACCCTGCTTTAGAATCTCCATGTGATGAAAATAGTTGAACATCTGACATTATTTGGCGTATTGTTGTTTTTTAAAATGATAAACAGATAATTATGAGATGAAGTGTCAAATCATAATCTCTCTTTCTTCTTTTCTCTTCATCTCTTCCTCTTTTCCCCTCTTTTACTCTTCCTTCATTAATCCTCAACTTCTTATTTCCCTACTTGTTCCATCTTCTCTCTTCTTTCTCTCCATTTTTCCTCCTCTTCCTCCTCCTCAGGTACTGGGCTCCTCTCCGTAACCTGGTGGTTTCTTTGCTGAACTCCATGAAGTCCATTATCAGTTTGCTCTTCCTCCTCTTCCTCTTCATCGTGGTCTTTGCCTTGTTGGGGATGCAGCTGTTTGGTGGACAGTCAGTATCATGAAAATCTCTGTATCAACTTTAAATTTCTGTTCTGTGAATACGTTGAATATGTTGAATTTAACTTTCTTGTTTGTTTTTTTTCTTTGCTTTCTTTTTCATTTCAGATTCAACTTTGAAAGCGGGACTCCGCCCACTAACTTTGACACGTTTGCAGCAGCGATCATGACAGTGTTTCAGGTAGGAAAGAGACACTTATAAATGTGTTTATGGCCCAGTGGTGTGCACATGGGGGGGGCAGGGGGGTCGCCCCCCCCCCCCTCATGGCCCAACTGTTGAAAAACGCGCGCTAAAGTGTCCTTTTGGGAGCCAGAATGCGTGCTAAGGTGCCCTCTTGGGAGCCAGAACGCGTGCTAAGGTGCCCTCTTGGGAGCCAGAACGCGTGCTAAGGTGCCCTCTTGGGAGCCAGAACGCGTGCTAAGGTGCCCTCTTGGGAGCCAGAACGCGCGCTAAGGTGCCCTCTTGGGAGCCAAAACGCGTGCTAAGGTGCCCTCTTGGGAGCCAGAACGTGTGCTAAGGTGCCCTCTTAGGAGCCAGAATGCGTGCTAAGGTGCCCTCTTGGGAGCCAAAACGTGTGTTAAGGTGCCCTCTTGGGAGCCAGAACGTGTGCTAAGGTGCCCTCTTGGGAGCCAAAACGTGTGCTAAGGTGCCCTCTTGGGAGCCAGAACGTGTGCTAAGGTGCCTCTCTTGCCCTCTTGGTTGGCAAAAACACACTAAACTGCCCTCTTCAGTGGCAAGAACGTGCTGTTCGCCCCCTGCCCTCCAAGAAGTCTGTGCATGCCACTGGTTTATGGTATGATCTTTATTAGCTCACTCTTTATAATGATGGAGATTCTTTGCTAGGCCTTTTTTAGTTTTTTATACTTGTAATGAATTTACAAACAGTCATGGCCAAAAATATTAGCTCCCCTGCACTTGACACTATTGGTGCTTTTCCACTGTACAGCTCTAGCGCTACCTACTGTACAATGGAAAGCTTTGCCCTTTAAAAAAAAAAAGAGGCACCAGTGAGTTACTGTATTTTCCAAACATGACTGTAAGCACACTCTCTCACACACACACACACACATGAGCATTTTGAAGCGCAGCTGAAGCTCTTTTTTTTAAGAGGGAAATTAAATGAAGCCCATTGTTGTCATGTCATCGGTTTGTCAGAGGACTTGTTCAGCTCTGACTGCAGTCTCCATGTTTCTGTGTTAGAGAGAGACAGCTTTTGTTAAGAGTCATTTGTGTTACTTAATTGTCTCGGAGTGACTCAGAGGCCAGATGTGTGTGTGTGTGTGTGTGTGTGTTTTTGGGGCTTCACATCTACAGTATTTCAAAATGAGTGTTAATACCATGCCGAAACTCACTTCAGTTCCCCTTTAATGTTAAAATAAATAACATTTATAATAGCTGATATGATAAATGTTCATCTTTTTTTTAGATGAATGGGTCTAAATCTATTTAAAGTCCGTGTAAAGTAAGAATAAATATGTGTTCTGAGTTTGACATACCACAGAAAAGTGTGTTGTTAACCACCCTGCCAAATTTGAATGATTAAAAAATCACCAAATATATGAAATTAGGCTTCAAAGTTATAAAAATCAGTATAAAAATGAGCCTCTTTCTCTGCTACCAAACGATGTGGGTGTGGCCGCCGAGTCTGCTGAATCCCCGCCCCCTACCAAGTGTCACCTGTCAATCAAAGTCACCACCTCTACCAGAAACATGGACGCTACGTCTGAGAGCTTTCTGCGGCTAACTCGGCTGCTAGCTTGTCGGCTAACTCGGCTGCTAGCTCGTCAGCTAACTCGGCGGCTAGCTCGGCGGCTAACTCAGCTAACTGGCTAACTGTAGACTGTAGTAGTAGTAGTGTGTGCTGAATGTATTTATACCTCTACAGCAGCAGGGGCGGGTTTATGCTAATCACTAAATCCTGAACACAGAAATCTTGAAACACAGTTTGTGAAGCCTAGCTCCACAATTCAAATCTAAATGGTTGAAATACTTATTACACCTTTTTAAAAATACATGTATGACCTATTTAATGTGTTTAGAAGAAAATATACACAAATTTTACAAATTACTTTTCTGTAAATTAAATTGTTTCCTATCTTTCTCTTGTAGATTCTCACTGGAGAGGACTGGAACATGGTGATGTACGACGGTATCGAGTCCCAAGGAGGAGTAAACGACAAAGGGATGGTTTTCTCCATTTTCTTCATTGTCCTCACGCTCTTTGGAAACTGTATCCTCAACCTGGGATCATAACAGTTACAACAATCATGAACAGTAGAATATGACTTCTCTCCTCTCCTCTCCTCCTCCTCCTCTAACCTTTTCCCTCTCCACTTCCCTCTCTCTTCCCTCTCTCTTCCCTCTACTGTTAAACCCTCATGTTTCCTCTCTGGGTTGCTTTGGCATATTTCTTAACTTCTGCCACCTCAGACACTCTGCTTAACGTCTTCTTGGCCATCGCCGTTGACAACCTGGCCAACGCCCAGGAGCTCACTAAGGTAAAGAATCCAATTGACCCCGTCTGTTTTGACTGTTCCTTCTTTCCTTACTTCCTTCCTTTCCTTTCCTTTCCTCCCTCCCTCCTTCTCTCTTTCTTTCCTCCTCCTACCTTCCTTCCTTCCTTTCTTCCTTCCTTCCTTCCTCCCTTCCTTCTTTCCTGCCTTCCTACCTTCCTTCCTTCCTTTCTTTCTTCCGTCCTTCCTCCCTTCCTTCTTTCCTGCCTTCCTCCCTTCCTCTTTTCCTTTCTCCCTCCCTCCCTCCTACCTTCCTTCCTTCTTTCTTTCCACCGTCCTTCCTTCCTTCATTTCCTTCCTCCGTTCCTTCTTTCATTTCCTTTTCTGCCTTCCTTCCTCCCTCCTTTCCTTCCTTCCTTCCTTCCTTCCTTCATCAAAATATACGTTTTCTGCCATAACGTAAATGGACCAGTGTAAAATATTTAAAGTATCAGGAGTAGCAGCGTCTCTTGTTATTTTTTTGGTGAAATTTGACTGAATTAATTTTCTTGTTAGGACGAGGAGGAGCAGGAGGAGGCAGCCAATCAGAAGACGGCGCTGCAGAAAGCGAAGGAGGTGGCCGAGGTCAGCCCGCTGTCAGCTGCCAACCTGTCTATTGCTGCGTGAGTACACACACACACACACACACACACATACTACACACACACACACACACACACACACACAGTAACACACACACTACATGCACACACACAACGCACACACACACACACACACACACACACTACACACAGACACACACAGTAACACACACACACACACAAACACAGTAACACACACACACACACACACACACAGTAACGCACACACATATTAACACACAGACACACACACAGTAACACACTACACATATTAACACACAGACACACACACAGTAACACACTACACATATTAACACACACACACACACACAGTAACACATTACACACACACAAACACAGTAACACACACACTACGCACATTAACACACAGACACACACACAGTAACTAACACACACACTTAACAAACAAACACACACTAACTAACACACTAACTAACACACACACACTAACACACACACACATTTACAGAAGCTCATGCAAAGCCTGAATGCACCCAAAGCTTAGAACGAGAGATACACAACAGCACAAACACTTACCAGACATGATAGTATGCACACAAATACACAACTTCATACACACACACTACAATACACACACACACTCTTACTCAATATCTCTTTGTGTTAAATTCTACACACACAATCCCACACACACTGTTTCTCTCTCAAAGCTGTCTCTCCTAACATTTATGATTGGCAGGCATTCATGTACACACACACACACACACACACACACACACACACACACACACACACGCTATCAAACTGTCCCCTGTTCTCGTCCTCTAAAACACGATGAAGCGATTGTTCTGGGAGTGAAAGGAACAGATTCTGGGCTTTGTGAAGTAGAAGAAGAGACGAGAGGCGAGCAGTCGGTAAAATCTGCTCCTGGCAGCAGAAACGTCGACAATAGGACAGAAAAAAAAAAAAACCTCCCGCTGCTCCTTTAGAAGTCGCTGTTACAGTAAAAGTGTAAACTGGTGCAATTAGACTCTAACCTGTCAATCATTCACTGTAACGTGAGTCAGTTATAAGTTATGAGTTATAGTCGTTTCAACCTCAACACGAGTAAATCAATGTATCGCTGATATCAGTGTAGTACAGGAGAAAAGGAAGGAAGGAAAGGAAAGGAAGGAAGGAAGGAAGGAAGGGAAAGATGGAAGGAGGGAAGAAAGGAAAAGAAGACAGGAAGGAAGGAAGGAAGGAAGGAAAAGAAGACAGGAAGGAAAGATGGAAGGATGGAAGAAAGGAAAAGAAGACAGGAAGGAAGGAAGGAAGGAAGGAAGGAAGGAAGGAAAAGAAGACAGGAAGGAAAGAAGGAAGGAAGGAAGGAAGGAAGGAAAGATGGAAGGAGGGAAGAATGCAAGAAAGGAAAAGAAGACAGGAGGGAAGGATGCAAGAAAGGAAAAGAAGACAGGAAGGAAGGAAGGAAGGAAGGAAGGAAGGAAGGAAGGAAGGAAGGAAGGAAGGAAGGAAAAGAAGACAGGGAGGAAAGATGGAAGGAGGGAAGGATAGAAGAAAGGAAAAGAAGACAGGAAGGAAGGAAGGAAGGAAGGAAGGAAGGAAGGAAGGAAGGAAGGAAGGAAGGAAGGAAGGAAGGAAAAGAAGACAGGAAGGAAGGAAGGAAGGCAGGAAGGAAGGAAGGAAAGAAAAGAAGACAGGAAGGAAAGATGGAAGGAGAGAAGGATGGAAGAAAGGACAGTGGAAAGTAAGACACGAAGGAAGCAAGTAAGGAAGGACAGAAGAAAGGAAAAGAAGACAAGAAGGAAGGAAGAAAGGGAGGAAAGATGGAAGGAATCGAGGATAGACAAACGGAAGGAAGAAAAGGAAAACAGCAAGGAAAGATGGAAGACAGGGAGAGAGGAATGAAGAGAGGAAGGACAGATGGAAAGAAGGATGGATGAAAAGAGAAGAAGACAGGAAGGAAAGTAGTCCGGAGTGAACCCCTCGGTGGCCCGGTTCTGGCCCACGGGCCTCATGTTTGACCCCCCGTGGCCTTTATGAACACATGCCGACAATAGGACAGAAAAAAAACCTCCCGCTGCTCCTTTAGAAGTCGCTGTTACAGTAAAAGTGTAAACTGGTGCAATTAGACTCTCACCTGTCAATCATTCACTGTAACGTGAGTCAGTTATAAGTTATAGTCGTTTCAACCTCAACACGAGTAAATCAATGTATCGCCGATATCAGAGGAGTCAAACTCATGATCATATGTGGGCCAGATCATTTATTTTAATGATGAGAGGGAGGGAGGGAGGAAGGAAGGAAGGAAGGAAGGAAGGAAGGAAGGAAGGAAGGAAGGGACAGAAGACAGGAAGGAAAGATGGAAGAAAGGGAGAGAGGGAGGAAGGACAGAAGGAAGGAAGGACAGACGAACTGAAGAAATGAAAAGAAAGAAGGAAGGAAGGAAGGAAGGAAAGAAAGAAAGAAAGGAAGAGAAGACAGGAAGGAAAGAGGGAAGGATGGAAGAAAGGAAAATAAGAGATGAAGGAAGGAAGGAAAAGAGGACAGGAAAGAGAGATGGATGAAAGGAAGGAAGGACAGAAGAAAGGAAAAGAAGACAGGAAGGAAGGAAGGAAGGAAAGAAAGAAAGATGGATGAAAAGAAAAGAAGACAGGAAGGAAGGAAGGAAAAGAAGACAGGAAAAGAGAGATGGATAAAAGGTGGGAGGGTGGGAGGAAGGAAGGAAGGAAGGAAGGAAAAAAGAGAAAGGAAGGAAAGATGGAATAAAGGGAGGAAAGACAGATGGAAGAAAGGAAAAGAAGACAGGAAGGAAAGAAGGAAAGAAAGTGGGCCGGAATGAACCCCTCGGCGGCCCAGTTCTGGCCCACAGGCCTCATATTTGACCCCCCAGTGGCCTTTATTAACACTTATATCACTTTAATCATTTGAAAACATTTTTCTTGTGAGAAATTCTCTGCAGCAAAGATATTTAACAGTTTGCTTTTAAAGTATTTTGTGTGTATTTCTGTATTAAAAGAACAATATAGTAGCATGAGCAGCAGATTTTCAAAATAAAGCGACATCCTTGAGTCATGTACTTACTAACTCTCCTGTCACGCTCTTGGAGGCTGTCAAAGTTTTTTTTTTTTTTTCTCTTACTGAATAAGAGGATGATGATGAAGTAGTACTTTATTGATCACTGTGGGGAAATTGATCATCAGCTTTTAGCAGCAGTGGGAAGCCTTAGTGCAGCACCGGAGTATTAATCCTAACACACAGAGACCAGAGCAGGAACCAATGCAAACTCTACACATACAGTAAAGTACCGTCTCGCTTTGAGGTGAACGAATCGGTGACATCATGGTTTGTTCGGGATTGTCTCGGTTTCAAGCTGATTGTCCTGAGTCCCAACAAATATCTTTAAAAACACTAAAATGTCCCACTTTTGCACATCCACTGCCAATTTGACCCACTTTTCACCACAGTTAGAATAATACTTATAATATAATACTTGTTTTTTAGCACTTACATACATATTTATTATGTTCTGAGCATCTTCTGTTACATTGTCTTTGACTTTGCGGTCCATTTCTGCACTAAAAATATCCACAAGTTTCTGCACGTTCACTTTCTACCCTGTGAATAGATCACAGACTGTATAAAAGAAATGGACGTAACATCCGTGACGTCACCCGTTGGTTTGTGTACTGCTGTTATTAGAGTTTAATCTTAATATCTTTGTTCCCTTCATCCCTCATCCCTCTTTCTGTCTCCCAAAAACTCCCTTCCCCTTTTTTCTCACTCTTCCCTCCCTTCCAAACACTCCCCACATCCTTCAATCTAACCCCCCCCCCCCCCCCCCCCCCCCCCCCCCTTCTTCTTTTCATTACCGCCTCCAACAGGAAAGAGCAGCAGAAGAACCACATCAACAAGGGAGGCAGCAAGTCCGTGTGGGAGCAGAGGACGAGCGAGATCCGCCGACAGAACCTGATGACGAGCCGCGAGGCGCTCTACAACGAGCTGGAGCAGGAAGACTGGAAGGTGGGGGAGGGAGAGGAGGTGAGGAAATCCCCCCCCCCCCCTGCTTTGAAAAAGACACAAAATATACACATATATGCAGTCTACTCCTGATATATGGTGGATATTTGTTGTACTTTGTGTAGAGTGATAAGTTATTTTAACTTCTTAAAGGGACATTATCATCCATGCTTCATTCACTTTAGGCCCCAAAATCATTTTCATCATAAGTTCATCAAATATGAACAACTCTTGGATGCCAGTTGCCGTTTGTATCCAGTGACCTAAATAAAGGTCCCAAAAATATACACTGCATCACCATGATATCAATTTAAGGACAAAATGTACCTGAAACTGTTTCTCTAATAATTCTCCAAGAGTTTACATTGATGAGAAATTGTTCCACATGTTTTTCTGCCTGCTCCAAAAACATGTAAATTGATGTTTTACCAAATCCTCTTCTTCTACTTTTGTCTGATTATAGCAAAAGTTTGAATGTCAGCCCTCCCCAGGTCCAAAAATAATGAACATTTTTAACTTGATTTATATTAATAAGACAAATATTTAAAGTTTAATTGTTAATTTGACAGCTATATCATTTACTGGTATGTCTCTGCCTCCTTTGACTATATATTGAAACTGGCAGTTACCTTTTCTTTGCCCTGCAGCTGCAAAACTGTTAAAGTATTGTTATTGAATTGCATCACATTTCAGGGCATCTGTATGTAATGTGTTGCGACATGCAGTCCTGCAACACTGGACCTAACACAAGGGCCTGACCTGCTTTTTCACTTCTCTGTATTCTGGGTCATGCTGCACTTCACAGATGTTTTGATTTTTTTAGGGTGTAATGTCCCTTTAAGCCTGTGAAAAGAGTGTTATTATTGCGCTAGCTGCTGCTGCTGCTGCTTCTATATGGGACGGCTTGAAGCTGCGTGCTCGGGAAAGATGCATTATTAAAGTGGGGCATGCAGAGAAATCCAGAGCTGTACCCAAAGAAGAAGGCAGCACTCTCAAAACTGGAGCGGGGCGAAGTGTAGCGTACTTCCAAAAAAAAAAAAAAAGTAAAAAAGAAGATCAGGAGTCGACTGGATACGGCTCGGCAAACAGTGTGTTTGTAGATGGAGCTGATTGCCATTTTGTGGTTCCAAAATGGTTCATTTCATGACAATTTTGCTCTCAAATTGTTAATGTGGAGCCAAAAATGTTGGACTGTTTGCCGAACTGTGTATATCTGTGGCTCAGGGGAGGGGAAGGGAGGGGAGGGGAGGGGAGGGGTCGGGTATAAACTGACTGAAGGAAGGTCAAAGTAGGCCTCGACTGTGCTTTGATGCAAACTGCTACTGCAATTGTTTATTTTAAAAAAAGGAAATGCAGCTTACAGGTTCAGACATGCATGGATATCAATCAGGAAGGACTGATGGAAATGATGTTATATGATCATCATCCACATATTTTAGTCCACTTTTTAAGACCATTATTCCTTCAGTGGTTTCATATGGGAAGTTAAAGACCAAAAAATCAGCTCCTTATACATTTTAACAGAGCCGTGTCTTTCTTACATTTTACAGTTTTCTACTAAAGTAGTCACAGCAAATACACAACCAAACAGGAAGAGAGTTTAGAGATAGTATTACCGGCATTATAGGACATGTTGTGAATGCTTGAACAGTAATATATCATCAGTTTAAAGTTCTTGTGATAGTAATTGTTGTCATTGTGAGGTTAGTTCACCCGAATGCTCCCCAAAAAAAATCCTCCCCAAAGCTATTTTCACGCTCACTCCCATGTGGTGTCCTCCCATTCACTTATGGTTTGATTTTGAAACATCTACCTCTGAGATCTCTGCTTCAGTGTCAGTCCATTTGAGGTGAATGGAAGTTTTGTGCTGCTAAAAAAAACAGTGAAAAATAACATTTGGAAAACTCTGCCGCAACGTATTTTTTCCAGAATCAAACTCCTGTTGGCTGTTTTTGGAGTCGTGTTGCTACAGAGTTTGTCAAATCTCATGTTGGAAACACCTTAAAGTCCGTGTAAAGTAAGAATAAATATGTGTTCTGAGTTTGACAAACCATAGAAAAGTGTGTTGTTAACCACCCTGTCAAATTTGAATGATTAAAAAAAAGTCACCACCTCTACCAGAAACATGGATGCTCGGTTTGAGAGCTTTCTGCTGCTAACTCAGCTGCTAGCTCGGCGGCTAACTGGGCTAACTGGCTAACTGTAGACTGTAGTAGTAGTAGTGTGTGCTGAATGTATTTATACCTCTACAGCAGCAAAGGCGGGTTTTTTTAAAATCCTGAACACAGAAATCTTGAAACACAGTTTGTGAAGCCTAGCTCCACAATTCAAATCTAAATGGTTGAAATGCTTTTTACACCTTTTTTAGAAATACATTTATGACCTATTTAATGTGTTTAGAAGACAATGTCTGAATTCACTTTACACAGTCTTTAAGTGAAATTCCATTTACCTTGACTATACTGGGAAGTAGAAATCTCAAATATCTCAGACCCTTTAACACATCTCTAAGGATGAACAACTGCTTATCACATCTGCTACCTATTACCCCAGACTCAGGTTCCCTTCCCACGGAAAGGACGCGGCGATATGAAGACCCACCTGGACCGGCCGCTGGTGGTCAACCCGCAGGACAACCGCAACAATAACACCAACAAAACCCAACCCGGTGAGCTGCCTCTGGATCAGGAATATCAGCGGCAGGACGTCGACCACTACCGCCGTGCAGCCCACTACTACCGTCACCATCACCATCACCATCCGAAAGCCATCGCACCTAGCAACATCACCGAGCAGCCGGGCCAGCCGATGGAGACACGGATGGAGCGTGGCTTCAGCTGCACGTCCCTGGGTAACGTGGCGGGTCAGCAAGGTGAAGAGAGGCACAGTCACAGGAGCCACCGGGGCCATCGGCACAGGAACAAGGAAGGCAGGGAGACTCGCAGCGTGTCTCCGCGCCACAGCGAGAGGGGAGAGGGAAACAACGAGCACAGGAGGTCCAGGCAGCACCGCAGGGCAGCGAAAGAGGGGGAGGAGGGCAGGAGACACAGATCCAGGGGCACGGAGGGTGAAGGAGAGAAGGGCGAAGAGGGAGAGGTGAGGAAGACGAGACGGCATCGCCATGGAAACCAAGAGAGAAGCAGAGGGCATCGCACGAGGAAGTAAGTGAAGGTTTATTTTCTCAGTGTGTGAGACCCAAAGCTTTTGTTTGTTCTGCATTTTTTTTAATTTCTCTTAGATATTTGTAGATATTTGGGATTAGAAGGATCTGATAAGTACAAAAACTAAGCAACTAATGTCCTCATGTGGGGGACAAAGGGTTTTTGCTGTATAACAATTGAATCACCAGTTTATAAAACTATTTATATCCTTACATTTACACCGATGATAATAAAGTCCTCAAACAAGTACTTCCTGATTAGCAGTGTCGTAGCCTGTTTCTAAAATTAGTCAAATTTCTATCAAACTAAAAACGTTATTAAGCATAAATAAACAAGTTTGAACCATAAAATGTGATACGGTTTTGTACCTGCTCCACTTTTATCTGGGGATCGGCTGGGGATCGGCTGTTGATCGGCGTAGAAGGTGTATACAAACCAGGACAACAGGTCAAAGTTACAGTAAGCAGAATGAAGTATAAGGTCCAGCAAACCCAAAATGTATTGTCCCCATATGAGGACGCAGGGTTTGTCTAAGAAATCAGGAAGCCATAAAATCTGAATGCAAAGTAATGGCTCTATAATATCTGTTAAAAAGGTGATCAGACAGTAGAGTCCAGAAACAGACTTTCATGATTGGGAATGTCTCAACCATTGGGTCCAAAATGTCATAGATGGTGTCAAAGTAGGCGAGACAACAAATCGTCAAGCCAAGCTCTCATTGTTTTGCTCCAGATGTCCCAGATCAGTCAAAAATGGCCAAAAATGAGGCTGATATCTTGTAGTCTGATCCCATCATTACATCAACTTTGACATATTTCAGGGGATAATAATGTGTTAAATCTCTCTCTCTTGAAAGGTGTAAAGTATATTTTTAATTTTTTCCAGTTTAATGTAAAAAAAGTAAGCTTCTGTTCATCTTTGTGCTTTTCATTAATAGTTAGAAGTGAGTTGTGTGTGTGTGCTCGTAGTAACAGTAGCTACAGGAGAAAGTGCACATCTTGTGACATATGGTGCTACATCTGGTGTTTTTGACAAGATACCTAATCTCTTCTATCCTCAACCTTGTTTTCATTCCTGTTTTTTTTTCTCCTCTGCCTTTAATTACTCTGATCTCATGGCGTCCCCCTCTCTCTCCCCTCCCCTTCTTTCTTCTCCATCAGGGAGCACCACAGCACAGGTCCAAGCCTCTCCACCACCCGACCCATACAGCAGTACAACGAGGACCTGGACAACTTCCGCAACAACAGCAAACTAGCCAGCGCTCACGAACACCCTTATGACCTTCCACCAGACCACCCGGACCACGTCAACAACCTGCTGAACTGCCGAGACGCAGACACCCACACCCTGCTCCACAGCATGGACAGCCTCATCCTTACCAGCATGGTCAAACCTGATTACACAAGCATAGACATGCCCCCTGTTTACCCCTACCCTTCAACCAACGCCATCCTGCAAGGTAGGCTTCTAAAGGGGTGGGGGGGTCTTCCTTGTAGATGAGGGCATAAGTAGTTATAAAGATGATGAAGTTGTGTCACAAAGGTTAAAGTCCGTGTAGAGTAAGTATAAATATGTGTTCTGAGTTTGACATACCACCAAAAAGTGTGTTGTTAACCACCCTGCCAAATTTGAATGATTACAAAAATCGCCAAATATATGAAATTAGGCTTCAAAGTTGTGTAAAAATCAGCCTCTTTCTCTGCTCCCAAATGCTGTGGGAGTGGCCCCCTACCAAGTGTCACCTGTCAATCAAAGTCACCACCTCTACCAGAAACATGGACGCTAAGTCTGAGAGCTTTCTGCTGCTAACTCGGCTGCTAGCTCGGCGGCTAACTCAGCTAACTGGCTAACTGTAGACTGTAGTAGTAGTAGTGTGTGCTTAATGTATTTATACCTCTACAGCAGCAGGGGCGGGTTTATGCTAATCTTAATATATATAATTATACCTTCTATCTATAAGGTAATCTATAACTCATATCTTCTTTACATAAGTGAAGTGGAGTTAGGGTTTTCCCTATTTCACTTAAATGAGAAAGTGTGTCCAGACTTTTGATTGGTACTGTATGTGTTTGATTCTTAGAAAATCCTGATAGATGAAGGCCTGAAAAACACACTGATTCTGCTTATTAACATAAGATTACATAAGTGAGGTCACATTTTGTGGGAGGATTTCTTCCTGTACTCGGATGAAAGTAACAAACACCACATTTTGAACTCCATGAATGTGATCTTATCAGTAGCGTACAAACTGTTCTGCAGACTTTTACAGTTCAGCCAGCTTTGAAAACAATGTACATCTTTAAAGCTTGGGGACAGCTCAATAGATAAATCTTTAAAATGCTGGATCCTCCAAGTCCTACATACTGTAATGCAACTTGACAGCCGTGTGTCACTGTTGTTTAGATCCTCCATGCCGAGTAAAATGCCCATATCTTTTCTAACTCCATGCCACCAGGTTTTAAAGCAGGCTTTCTGTTACAATTTGTTAAAAAGCCTCCATGTCCAAGCTGAGATTACCCAAGTGATGTCACTCCGACACCATCGTGCCTATTTTATCAGTTGACACAGAAGATATTACACAACTGTTTTCCCAGGCCGAGTAGCGCTCCCCACGAAGCTTAAATTGACTCTGGCATGTGAAATTGGTGTAGTTCCCACTTTAGGAACATTGGTTCACAGGCTAACGCTGGTAAAAATCCAGGCTGATTCATTTTCTATTCTTAAAACAATGTTGGCGGACGTTTTTCTGTGTTGTGTTTACTGTCTCTTGCTTACTGGTAAAGCTGATGTCTTCTACCCTGCTGCTTCCTTCCCTGCTTGTCTTGTTGTTTCTCTCAGTGAACAAGAACGCCAACACCGACCAGAAGAAGAACGAGGAGAAGAAGGAGGAGGAAGATGACGGAGGGGATGAAGACGGCCCTAAACCGATGCCTCCATACAGCTCCTGTTTTATAATGTCCACCACAAACCCGTGAGCATTTACATTCCTGTAATACAGAAATCAGCTTAGTATCATAGGCTGTATAAAAGAAATGGACGTAACATCTGTGACGTCACCCACTGGTTTGTGGACTGCTGCTCGTAAGCCAATAGTTTCGGATCTGGGCTTGAAAATTTCAGGTGCATGCTGGGAAAAAAAACAAACACTGATTCTACTTATATGGGCATGAGGCAGGGCCATGGGCGGAGCGGGGAGGTTGCTATGGTTGCGAGGGCTGGATCTCGAGGACATTGGGCAATCAATAAAATCAGGGAGGCCAAAATGTCCCAAATGAACATCATACTGCATTGAAGAAGGCTTTAAACTAGCGATTGAGACCATAAACACATTTTGAAAACGTTTACTGAGGTTAGAAATCAAGTGAGAAGTTGGTGAATTCTCCATTGACTTGTATAGAGACGGTCGCCCCCTGGTGGCCTTTTGATAGAATGCAGTTCTAAGTTACTTCCACGTTGGCCTCATTTCAGAGGATCACCCGTTAAATTATGAACATTTTTCTCTGCAAGCTTAGAAATATCTGTTATGCTTGCTTTCTTTCTTTTTTTTATGTCAGCATGTATAAATATATATTCATCTGTGTATTTTTCACCAGGTTTCGGAAGTGCTGCCACTACATCTTGACTCTGAAGTATTTTGAGTTCAGCATCCTGTCTGTCATCGCTATGAGCAGCATCGCCCTCGCTGCAGAGGACCCTGTCAAGCCTGATTCACCGCGAAATAATGTGAGACATCGCTCTCTCTGTGTGTGTTTTCCTGTCAGTGTGTGTACACCTACTTTCTTTAGACGGTGGCACAAACATAAAGACGAGCAAAAAGCTTCTCCACTAGTAGAGAGTCAGGGTTTGAGATCAAGGTGAAGGGCTTCAAATTTGAATCAGGTTATCAGGGTTCCTAATTATAGGGTTACAATATTTATGATAGTTTATTTCATCATGTACCTGGTTGGGCCAGATGTTCAGAGCCAAAAGTGAAACTCGTTGCCCTTCCTCCTTCTCTCTTTCTTTCCTCCCTTCCTTTCCTTTCCTTCCTCCCTTCCTTCTTTCCTTTCCTCCCTTCTTTCCTGCCTTCCTTCCTTCCTCTTTTCCTTTCTCCCTTCCTCCCTCCTTCCTTCTTTCCTCCCTCCCTCCTACCTTCCTTCCTTCCTTCTTTCCTTTCCTCACTTTTTTCCTTCCTTCCTTCTTTCTTCAGTCCTTCCTCCGTCCTTCTTTCCTTCCTTCCTTCCTTCCTTCCTTCCTTCCTTCCTTCCCTCCCTCCTTCTCTTTCTTTCCTCCCCTACCTTCCTTCTTTCCTCCCTCCCCTTCCTTCCTTCCTTCCTTCCTTCCTTCCTTCCTTCCTTCCTTCCGTCCTCCCTCCTTTCCTTCCTTCTTCCTTCTTCCTTCCTTCCTTCTTCCTCCCTTCCTCCCTTGACTCGAGGACAACAGGAGGGTTAAGGATCAAAATTTCTACTGTAGATTATATGTGTTATTTATGGGGGGGGACTTTTCTTTGTCTTTAAATTGATGATATCAACAAGAAACCATTCGGGGGAAAAGATTCAACAACATTTTATCCAGAAAGAAGGAAAGAAGGGGAAAGATTTGTTGTTTTTGTTTCCCCCTCCCTCTTACTACAGTGGGGATATTTGAGCTATAATTAAAAGTTACGTGAATAAGCAAACTGAAAAGGAACAGATATTGTTAAATGCTCATTTGGATTTAGGCAATCTAAGTAGGATTAAGATTAGAGTTAGGATTAGCTTCTGGTTTGTTGATGACTGCCTGTTTTTCTCTTTCTCTGTTAATCTGTCTTGGTGTTTCTCGTTCTTTTTTTTTTCCTCCCTTCTGATTCATCGTTCTGCATCTCTCTCTCTCTCTCTCTCTCTCTCTCTCTCTCTCTCTCGCTCTCTCTCTCTCTCTCTCTCTCCCTCTGCTCGGATAATTATATCTCACTGTGTTGTGTTACTCTGCAGGTGCTGAAATATTTTGACTACGTTTTCACAGGCGTCTTCACTTTTGAAATGTTGATCAAGGTAACAAAGTATCGGTGTGTGTGTGTGTGTGTGTGTGTGTGTGTGTGTGTGCGTGTGTGTGTGTGTGTGTGTGTGTGTGTGTGTGTGTGTGTGTGTGTGTGTGTGTGTGTGTGTGTTGATTTATCTTTTTCATGCCTTTGTTTTCGCATGATTGTATGATTTTGTCTTCTGTGTGTGTGTGTATCTATTTGTATCTGCACCTGTGCATTGTGTGTATTTATGTGTGTCCGTGCCTTTTTGTGACTGTGTGTGTGTGTGTTTGTGTGTGTGTATATTGTGCGTTGTTACTGACGATGCTCCGTCTCTTCCAGATGGTGGTGCTCGGCTTGTTTCTCCACCAGGGCTCCTACTTCCGCGACTTGTGGAACATTCTGGACTTTATAGTGGTTAGTGGTGCTCTGGTGGCCTTCGCCTTCACGTAAGTGTCCCTCCCCAAACCCCCCCCCCCCAACCCTCCTCTTCCTCATCTCCACCACCCCACCCCTCCACTACACAGACACACGTTTACCCCCATTTACAGAAAGACCCTCCGTCGTCGTCCCAATTCGCCTGATTGGGCAGTGTTGATCTTTCACTTCCTTTTTACTTAGCCTGCTGTACTTCAGAAATCACCACCTCTGCCTTTTGTCTTTTTTTTTTAGCTCTCCTTTCTCTCTTCCTTCATTTTTCTCTTTAGCTTTTATTGTCTTTACTCTTCCACTTGCGCTCTTGTGTCTCTCCCCGATGTCTGTCTATCTTCGTCCTCTCTTTCTTTCTTCCTCAAACGCTCTTTCCTGCAGTCCCGTCTTTGTCTCTTTCTCTGTCCTTCCTGGAGTCTTCTCTTTCTACGTGTCCCTCTCTGTTTCCCCACTGGTCATGATCACACGTGGCATTTTTATATCAGCAGATCTTTCTCAGGTCTTGTTTCTCTCTACAAGTTCTCCATATCCTTTTCTGTGTCCTCGTCATCATCGAGATCATCATCACATTATATCAACAGGTCTTTCTCGGTGTTTCATCACCACCTTCATCTGGACATCACCTACTGTATGCTCCCTAAAACACAAATCCCTTAATTCCTAATGTTCTTTGTGACGATCATCATCCACCCCTGACCTACACTCTAAAAAGGAAAAGGGCTCTTCTTGATGCGGCAATCTCTGATGAGCTCCCTTAAAATAATAATATCTAACTTTTTGGATAGTTCCTTTTTAAATGAGGAACACATGACATGAGTTTTTAGAGTGTAGTTGCTCTGTCTCCATCCACCTTTTCATCTTCCTCCTTCCACAAAACCTCAAACCATGCCTTAAGTAATCACCTCACAATATCCCAAACACCCCCCCAACCCCCCGTTAATGTGTAACCACGATAAAACTCCACCTGCTCATTCTCAAATGTTTTCCTCCCAATCTTCCTCCTTCCTCCTTCCTCCTTCCTTCTTCCCCTCCCTCCCATGCCGCTCTGATATTTCCTCCAACCAGGCCGTGAGTCATCACCTTCCTCTGTACTTAACATCTAACACAATGACTTCATTCCCCAAACCTATTTTTTATCAACACCCACCCCCCCACCTCCACCCCCTTACACCCCCGTCAGACCTCCACCTCCTTCCAGATATCTCCCAATCCCCTCTCTCATAGGAGCACTTCCCCCCTTATCTTATCATAAAATGTTGCACTTCTAGGCAATTCATGTAACTCATGTAACCTCCTTATAAACCCTCCTTGTTTCTAACATAGAGCAACGCAAGTGTGAGAGTGATGCTAGAGGAAAATGTGTTGGTCATTATGTGAATTTAGAGTACTTTAAAAATGACCTGAAGAGATGTAATGGATGTCAATAAATAGATAATAGTTTTCATTAAATCTAGATAAGAGTGCAAGGAGTCCACTAATTGGAAATCAGATATATCAGATGAATTTGTTGCATATTATTGCCTTTATTTAGCTTGCTGTATGTTAGGAGGAGGTGTACCCGTTGCTCACCTTTTATCCCCATTCCCCTCAAACTCAGGCCTCCATCCTCGTCTAGTCCCTAATTCACCCCCTTCCCCCCTGTCTCTCACCAAACTCCACCACACGCACCTTTCAACCTTTCAACCTTTCAACTCCCTTTTTTTCTCACCACTCCAACAACCATAAAAGCAAAAACATTCCCTCTGCAATCCAACCTCCAAAACCCGCCTCCTCATCCCCCCCTACCTCCCCTCGTCCTCTGAGCTGGAGGACCCAGTCGGTCAGTCCGTGGGGGTGAGGGCGCCCCAGACACCTTTAACCCTTTAAGTGCCCAGGCTTTTATCCGTTCGGCCACTTGGAGGAACACCACCAGGGGGCACAACTACTCATCGCTTCATCCCCCACACTCACCCACACACACACACACACTCAAACACAAAACACACACACACACATATATACTCATCCGCTGTTCTGGCCATGTTAACGTACCCGGAGGCACAGGTATTTAACTCTCCTTCCTCTGCACGACCCGGGGAAAGTCAGACTGAGCGTGGGAGGGAAGAAGGGAGGCATGCTGGGGCAGAGTGTGGTGGGTGGAATGATTTGTTATTATACTGAGGATATAGATAAATACATATAAATGAAATATGTATGATATATGCACCCGAGAGGGACCGAGTTTGTGTGTTTGTTTTGCGTGTGACGGGGGAAATTAAAAAAAAAAAAAAAAAAAAAAACAGGTCAAAGTGAGTGAGAGAGAAAGACAGCTTGTGTGTGTGTGCATCTTCCTCAGTTCTGTGGATGATCAGTGCATGTCTGCCTTGGTGGCTGCATGAACCTGAACGCAACCTGTGATGCAGTAGACTACATCACTGAAAAACCTACTTACAGTAGTTGATGGTGTTCAGAGTCAGTCCCAGGCAAAGTATGTGCTCTGTTTCTGTTAGAGCTAATTCCCTAAGCACTGCAAAGGTGTGTTCAGATTGAAAGTACAAAGTCAAAAATGCTTCAACTTGAGCAATAAATGGTATGTATATGATATCTTTTAAAGGATATGGCTGTCATCTTTCTATTTTTTTTTTTTAATTGTCAACATACCTCATGTCCAGAAGCAACAATGAATTGATATGTAAGGCAGACACACTGTGCATGTTCAATAATGCAGGGGAGCGTGTTTACATTCAAATACAGATACGGACGGAGCCCACCCAGTGTCACACGTGAATCTTTTCGGCCCAAGTAGGAAACAAACCCCAGTCTCTGGCATGATAGTCAGGTATCAGAAGATTGGATAGAACTTCAACCTTTAAATGTTTTAAAATGTGTGAAATTTGAATATTCGCCGCCATAGGTCCCTGGTTATGCCAATGCTTAAAGCCCATGTGCCTTAACCTATGGATTGGTCAACCCAATGAGGACAAAAGCCTGGTCCACCTGATCTTGTGAGCGCAAAAAGTCAGCCCAATCAGGATGGCGTTGTGCCCACCCCCCAGTGCTTAATTTGTAAAATTATTGCTCATGAGGGACTTTCACTCGTGGCCTCACAGAGGAACCAGGATGCCCAACATGTCTGTGGGATGGAGGGCTGTGGGAACATAGGGTCTAGATTTTAATAATCTTTTAGAAACGTGGGAACATAGAGCTGTGGAACATAGACAGACTCCCATTGAAAAAATGGATTCAAGGGGGCAACAACACATTATGCACATTAGGGAATGGCCATACCCGTACTGTGGGAATGTAGGCCTGATGAAAACATGGGGCCTAATTTGATGGAAAATCCTTGAGGGAACATAAGGCTGAGGGAACATAGGGATGAGCCCCAATGCTCAAAGTTTCATTAGCTTGTTGTGCTACATATCACAACCTCTTGACTTTGTACTGAAGTTTTTAGCACAATCTAGCAAACGTTGTGAACAGAACTGGGTTTCACACGTGTGCAGTGGTGTCTGCCTTACAAAGAACTACTCTCTGGAGACTAGAAACGTGATCGCTGTTATTAGTCTTTTGGAGCCTTTTCTAAACAAACTTCAGAGACGATAATCATCTGGGTCACTCTGTGCAACAGTGTGGACGACAATAACCTGGTATTGTATTGTATAATTATTGTTTTTGATAGTTTTCGGATAACAACAGAAGTCTACGGCACAGAGGATTAAGTCATATCAGGCTTCTTGGATACACATAAAATACTAAGTAGGATCAGTTCATTGTTGGTTTGGCTCTGCATATGAAATTTGTTGACAATGAGGAAAAAATATTGCCAGCTATATCCTTTAAGGTTCAGATAAAACAGGAAAAAGGAAAGAGAGCCCTGGAGGGACATAATAGACAGAATAAGTTCTTGATAAAAAAAAAAAAAAAAGTGAGATCAGCAAGAGTCTGAGCTGCAACACACAAACACAAGTGGACAGGCATGTTTCTTGCACACTAGCTAATATATGTACAGGGGGAGGGAGGGAGGGGGGGGGGGGGGGGACTCAGGAAGCAAAGAAATCATGCAATCGCCACTTGCAATCACAAGCATAGCAAGTGTTTTGACCTCTTCTTTTTCCTCATGTCTTCGGTCAATTCCCACATTGCCTCAAGAAGCAATTCGTCTTCTTCGGCATCACATACAAAAAAAAGAACATTTTGCACCACACCACCAGAGCCAGCGAGTCTTAAAAATAAACAAACACAGACTGTACAAACAAATCCAGACTACTATTGTCTGTTTGCATTTAATCTGAACATACAACACTCCTGTAGTGAAGAGCAAATATGTTCTATAGTTCCTGTTGTGTCGTCGTTGTCACTATGTGCTCACATTGCCAGCAACTAGAAACCTCAGCCAATTTTACAATGGTTAATTTTTTTCATTTCTTTTCTTTTCTTTTCTTTTTTTTGACTATGGCTGTCCACATCATTTTGCCAATCAAAATGTATGTCGTACTTGTATGTAGCTTTTCGTATGAGCCCTTCATAAAAATGAAGCTCATACCGGCCATTGTAGAGTAAATGTGGTTGCTCGCAGTCTAAATACAGAGTGAATAAAGCTCAAGGAAAAGAAGAACAGCGGCTAAAATAAACCAAGGAGACGGCACAGATGAGGGAGGTGAACACACACACACGACTGTTTTCTGTTTTCGACGCACAGATTTCGGAATGCGGGTGGTATGAATTTAAAGTGATATTTTACTTTGACGCAAACCTTTCACACCTGTGTTGGAGTCGAAGAGCTGTGAATCTCCACGGTTACTGTACAGATCAGATATGCAAATGTCAGTCAGTATAATCACTGCAAATAGAAAGAAGTGACAAGTATCATCCAGTACAGGCATTTAGGCTGCGTTCACACTGCAGGCAAATCTGATTCAAATCTGGTTCCTTCTCAAATCTGATTTTTAGGCCTGACTGTCCACACTGTTTTTAGCAAGTGTCCAAATTGGATTAGCCTCTGTTCAGACTGGGCCACATTAATGACCAATCTGACAGGTTGCCGTGGCAACATTGTCAGAGCGGAGGCGTCATCTAGCGTGTTTTGTGCGATGTCATATAATTGCGACTGTGACAGCAACAACAAACCCTCGAGCTTCTCTTGAACCGAGCCATCTCCCCAAAGATTAAGAATTTGGTTTGGTCCTCTGTCCTCCGTTGCCTCCAGTGATATCACCTAGCAACAACAACTGGAATAAGTCCTCCAGTGATATCAGCTAGCAACAACAACTGGAATAAGTCCTCCAGTGATATCACCTAGCAACAACAACTGGAATAAGTCCTCCAGTGATATCAGCTAGCAACAACAACTGGAATAAGCGCGAGTCTGGTGTCTCATAGAGTGACGTAGCATAGAGATGTAGAGAGACGTCACGGACAGTCAGATCTGATATGAGTGTTTGGAGCTGTTCAGACTCAGACACATCTGTCCAAATGAGATCTGAAACTTCCTCTCAAAGGTGGTTTCAATCTGGTTTACAAAAATCGGATGTCATGTGATTTATGAATGTTCAGACTTCATAAGAGCCATCCGGTTCCAATCTAGATTGGCTAAAAATCAGATTTTGGCTTGCAGTGTGAACGCAGCATAAGATGACTGGAATATGTTTTTCATTTAATACAGGTGCATAGTTTGGCGTGGCAATAATAATGATGATGGACAGATTATATATTCCGACACAAAAAAGTGAAATTTTAAAATCAAAATGAAATATCACTTTAATAAGAAAGACAAGCAGTAAAAAAAAAAAAAAAAAAAAAGCAAGAACCTATCAATTCAATTCTGCTACCTGGGTGATAGGTTTGTTACAGCAGCTCAAAAATCACTCCACTGCTGCACCCTCCACAGCATGACTCCTCTCCCAAAAAAAGGATGCCTCTTCCCCTCCTTGAGTGGTCTTCTTCCCTTCCTCCTCTTTCCTTGTCCACTTTTTTAATCGCCCTTTCCCTTCTTTTTTTTTTTTTAGGATGCTCTAGCAACCGTTTCGCCCTCTTATCCCTTTCATCCTTCCTTCCTCTCCTTCCTCCTTCACCATCTCTCCTCCTTTGCTTCCTTGCTCTAACCATCTGATAACCAGGGCTGAGCTATCAGTAAAGTGTTGCTTAAGGGGGTGACGGCTTCACACACACACACACACACACACACACACACACACACACACACACACACACACACACACACACACACACACACACACACACACACCTAATAACATTTTACTTTGCGTACCAGCATGACTCTGTTTAAAAGCAGGTACATCTCTGAACCATTGTACACAGGATTTTCCAGCATGGTCAGAGTGCAATGGCTTTATTTTTTATTTTTTTAGGGGGGGGGGGGGGTTGAAAAACACAACAGTTGCGCTTCTGGCACCTTTCATCCTCCAGATAAATGTTGAATGATACACTTTCATTACTGAGGACTGCATGCCATCGCAGTACTCTCTGAGAATGCCTTTTTATCCCCCCTCTACTGACGGTGTGTGTATGTGTGTGTGTGAGTGTGTGTGTGTGTGTGTGTGTGTATGGGTTAAACAATACACACGAATCCTGTTTTCTTGATTCTCCACTCATGATAGAGGTCTTGCGTTGTATGCCTATGTGATCTCTCATGTCAAGAAAACCTGGAACCGACCACTTCTAAAGATTTAACGCCTTTTTTTTTTTTCTCCTTCCCCTCCTCCTTTTGCGTAGATGTGCATGCAAAAAGAGCTTTGATAAAATCCCACTAGATGATTGCAGATCTAATGAGGGAAATTTGTGCTGTAGGCCCCGGTCTAATTGATCATTATGGTGTGATAAGATAAGAATCGGTGTAAATGGATGCAGCAATCGAGTTTCCTCTTCCAACCATGAAGGTAATTCTTCACTGAGCTGGAGGGACGGAGAGTTTACACAAACACAGTTGTCTCAGTCTGAGCTTTTATTGTACATCTCAGGAAGTCACCTAAGAATTATTGTTGAGATGCTTTTGAAGATTCAGGTGGAAGAAAAGCTGCAAGTTAAAATAGAGTAATACCTGGAGAATGGCTACAAAACTACTCTGTAAAACACTCTCTCACATGTCAAAAATAGTAAAGCTTCCTGTTTCTACTTAACTGATCGTGGCCGTTTTCATATTATAGTAAGTAGTAAGAGTTACCCCTTAACCCTGCTGTTGTCCTCAGGTCAAGGAAGGACAGGAGGAAGGGATGAGGAAGGAAGGAAGGAAGGAAAGAAGGGATGAGGAAGGAAGGAAGGAAGGACAGGAGGAAGGGATGAGGAAGGAAGGAAGGACAGGAGGAAGGAGGGAGGGAGGAAAGGAGGAGTGAAGGAAAGGAGGGAGGGAGAGAGGCAGCAAGGAAGGAAATGAGTAAGGAAGGACAGGAGGAAGGAAGGAAGGAAGAAAAAGAGCAAGGAAGGAAGGAAGGAAAGGAGTAAGGAAGGGAGGAAAGGAGGAAGGAAGGAAGGAGGGAGGGAGAAAGGAAGGAAAGGTGTAAGGAAGGGAGGAAAGGAGGAAGGAAAGCAGGAAGCAAGGAAGGATGGAAGGAAATGAGGAAAGAAGTATGAGAGGAGGAGGGAGCAAAGAAAGATGGAAGGAGGGGAAGAATGAAGGAAAAATTAAAGAAAGGAAGGAAGGAAAGAAGGAAGAGATGGGGTCAATTTGACCCGGGAGGACGACAGGAGGGTTAATACAAATTCTCACCTGATCTAAGTAATTATTAAGACTTTATATAATGTGTAATCTTACCCTTCACCAAATAACAAATCTAGGAGACAGGTACAGTATTGTAGACATCCCATCCTGTCGTCATGGCGACAAGTGATGGTTGAGGGAAGGGAAAGAGAGAGAGAGAGAGAGATGTGTGTGTGTGTGTATCTGAGTGTGTACATTTGTGATGGTGGTGGGTTGGTGGGGTTTTCTAAGCAGGTGTGGCCATCTTGCTGTCCTTCCTTCTTTTGTCTGTCTCTCATATAAATGTATTTTTTCCTGTTTCTACCAAACCCCCCCTCTCTCTTTCTCTTCCTCTCTCTCTCTCTCTCTCTCTCTCTCGCTCTCTCTCTCTCTTTCCTGTCTTGTGTTTGTCTTTGTCGGTCTCTCTTTATCAATGTGTGTCTATCTGTGTTTGTGTGTCTTGTCTTTTCTACGTGTTTTTTCCCCCCTCTCTCTCTTTCCCTTTCCTCCTCCCCGTTCCTCTTTTCTGTCTTCTGTCTTTTCCTGTATTTCTTTTCTGTCGCTGTCACTGACTCTCGCTGTCTCCCATCTTCGGTGAAATCCAACAGGAGCAGCACCCGGTAAAGTTCTTCCTCTGTCCTCCTCCTCCTCCTCCTCCTCCTCGGCTCTGTCCCTTGCGTTATCAAATTGGCTTCTCTCTCTTTCTTTCTTTGTTCTTCTGATCGTTTCGTACTCATTCTCGCCGTATCTATCGTTGACCCTTTCTCTTTTTCTTCACCACCATACTCACACACATCTCAGTAGCTTCATTGATAAGTCTGTTTTTTTAAAAAGTGTACTGGAGGTAGCGTGCTTCCAGTTTCACTAATTAAAATACATATTTCACAAGTCTGTCTATTAAAAGTATTGAACACTCACCGCCTGTACTATGGGTTTTAAAGAAAAGCTTGAATTGATGTTGTAACAATGGATTCAAGAAGTGTCGACATCAAACCATCTAAACACATTTTTCAAGCCAATTCTACAAAATTCAGCCAAATATTTCTACTGTATTGCTTCAGCCTTCACACAAGATGCTGTAAAACTTGTGAAGTGGTGAAAAAGGAACTGCTGGCCAAATGGGGGTACTGCACCCCGTAGAAAATTTTAAAAATTGAGCCCCGCCCTCCAGATTCACATAGATGAACGAAATTTGGTACACGTATGTATCGTGTAAAGACGCACTAAAAAGTCTCTTGGACCCTTACCCTCACTCCAACCGGAAGTCGGCCATTTTGTATTGAATTTGCATTTATTTGAGCGAACTCCTCCTCAAGATTTAATCTGACCGACTTCAAATTCACTCAGAAACATCTTGAAAACTTCATTTTCTTTCATTGGGTCCTAAAATGGTTCTGCATTAACCCTTCGTAAGCCACACCAAGACATTATGTCTTTGCTTTTCCTTCCTCTTTGAGGCCTTGACAACTTAAAACATGGATTTTTTTTTCTTTTTATTGACCCTAAATGTTCATGTTTTACAGACCTCTACCAAATGGTCGAGCATGTTAGGGACTCATTCTGTTCAATAAACCCTGGAAAAAATTAAACCCAACTTCAAAAATGTCTCCAGTAGGATCTCTCATGTCAGCATTGATTTTGGTCACTCTGATGGGTTTTTATGTGTGCATTACATGCCTCATACAAGTGGTAGAGATTACCCAAATAGATTTATTTGACCAGATAACATGACACAAAGTGACCAAAACCAAATAGTTGGTAAAAAAAAAAGAACTGCATTGGTGTGTTGTCGCAATTGTTAATGAGAAGATGAATACAATTTATGAAGTCCAGTTAGAGTATTACGGCTTTGCATTTTATAGTATAATTGCATATACATGACCCTACAGAGGCTAATTAAAGGACATAATACTATGATGCAGGATTTTACAACTTTGGAAAGTAACCACAGCAGTAATCATTACAGTCTTTATCTCAATAAGTTGCAAGGGAGTCAGTAAAAATGCCCCAGCCCACCAATCTATCAGATCCTTGCTTGATTTGATAGACAGCAGAAGTCAGGGGTCTGGGGGCATCTGGACTCCTGCTATGCAAAACTGTTATTATCAGTCTGAAAATGACCGGTATAATGCATGAGTACTGAAACAGACATGGTGTAATTTACCATGTTAGGAGGTTAGAGTACGCTCCGGAGCTTTATTTTGAAGGAGTGGTTTGAGAACATTTCTTTTTATTGTATGCACGAATCCAAACTTACAACAGCTGGTGTGCTTCGTCAAGGATGAAACTAGACACGGTTTACTGCCAGCGTTCAAATCCTACAGGTGTTGAGTGTTTCATACTTGAAAGACAAATGTGATATCTAGGGAACGACCCTTTTCAGTCATCTTCTTAGTAAGGGTGACAGAATGTTAAATCAGAGCATACATCAGTTGTGAGACTCAGAGAGGCCTTATTGTGTGTGCCTGCGTGCATGTATAGTGGTGTTAATTCTTAACACCTGAGCCTTACTGGGCTTTACTCTAATACTCTGAAGATGCTCTGATAGAGTCATCAGTCCCATTCACCTTCAAAGGAGGAAGGCCTATTGATTATCGATTGAGTCTTTCACACACACACACACACACACACACATCAACTCCACATGCATATATGTAAAAGTGCCTAAGCTCAGACTCAATCAATCAGCCTTGAATTGAATCGTCTTACATTTTCTGCCACGGGAACTGAGTTCATAGTTAAGGAGCGAGCCTTGATGGACGGCCTCTCTTCTGCTCAGGCTTGGCAGGCGTCCAGGTCCTGTTTTTTTTTTGTTTTTTTAAATGGGCCATTCACTTACAGTAAAGATCAACATGGCTATTTACTCCCTTGACACCCCAATTTTTCCTCACTGATATTGGTTTATGGGCGTACAAATCATGAGCAGAATGTTCCGTTCTGGGCTTAGTGGAGGAGGCAAGCGCATTAAAACACACAACCAAAAAGGAGTTTGGCTTTTCGGCCCCTAAATCGTTTTTCCTCTGGTCGCTCTCACGGCTCGTTTGACACTATTGGTGCAATGTGTTTGTTTGTGTTTTGACATGTGATGCCACTCTTCTGCGAGCGACATCACATGTCCCAAGAGTCTCGCATAGCCTCCGTCGCCTGTCCTCATCTCCTTTGATTCAGGCTGCGGTAAAAATCTGGATTTAAATGAAAGGAAGCTATGTGAAACGTATCAGATTCAGTCCATCAAGTGTTTCCAAATTCAGGATTATATTGGCATAATCCTAGCCATGTAATCTTTCAAAGCCCACGCTTCATGTTTCCACATCTAAAAACTCCCATTTCTTCCGAAGAACCGAACAGCGTTTCACTGAAAAAGAAAGAAAGAGGTTTGGCTGGGCACTCTGCCGGGAGATGCCTGTCGACATGGAATGTATGTGAATGTTTTCTGTATCATGGTGAAGATTGTCTAAAAATGATGACGATGATACTGCTGCTTCTTGATGTCCATGAAACCAAACGGCCAGGCAACTGATCGCTCACCCCCCCCCCCCCCCCCCCCCCCCACTGGTTTCATGTTTGACGCACACTTGACTTGAAAGTTTCTTTATTTTTTTCTGCAGAAGAGACTGTAACACACTGATGCAATGCATTGTCTCATACAGGAATGCTGCTGCTTTCATTAGACCAGGGGTGTCAAACTCATCTTCATTCAAGGGCCACATACAGACCAATTTGATCTCATGTGGGCCGGATCATTAAAAAGATGGAAGGAAGGAAGGAAGGAAATAAGAAGGGAAGGAAAGAAAGAGAGACAAAAGGAAAGAGAGAAGAAAGGTAGGAAGGACAGACAGAAGGAAGGAAGGAAAGAAGGAAGGACAGATGGAAGAAACGGAGCAACGAACGAAGAAAGGAAAACAGGAAGGTATGAAGGACAGATGGTAGGAAAGACAGATGGAAGAACGGGTGGAAGGACAGATGGAAGGAAGAAAGGAAAAAAGGAAGGTAGGAGGGACAAATGTAAGGAATGAAAAAAGGATAAAAGGAAGGTAGGGAGGAAGGACAGGTGGAAGGAAAAAAGGAAGGTAGGAAGGACAGATGGAAGGAAGAAAGGAAAAAAGGAAGGTAGGAAGGACAGATGGAAGGAATGAAAAAAAGGATGAAAGGAAGGTAGGGAGGAAGGACAGATGGAAGGAAGGAAGGAAAAGAACACAGAAAGGAAAGTGGGCCGGTTCTGGCCCACGGGCCGCATGTTTGACACCCCTGACATAGACTCTCAATATTTAACACAATGCCAACTTTGAGGACCCCTAACCCCACCTCACCCCCTTTTTTCAAGTGGTTTATGTACATTGCACCTTCTGATTCCTCCCTGACAACTTTTGCTGTTCCTTCGGTGACCTCTAGGGGGAGCAGCAAGGGCAAAGACATCAGTACGATCAAGTCCCTTCGTGTGCTGAGGGTGCTGCGTCCTCTTAAGACCATCAAACGTCTCCCCAAACTAAAGGTAAGCATTGGGCGTCTTTCAAGAGATGCAGGAAATTGTCTCAGTGACCTAAAACACAAACTGTCAAGATCAGGTGTTAATCCACGGAGGCTGCACTCCTCACTCCTCGCTGATTCCTCACTCATAGCTCCTCATAGATCCTTACTCACTCCTCACCCCCTCTCAGAGCTGAATTAAGAGACTCAAAAAGGCGGTTCTGACAACTTCCAGTTCAGAAGAGGAGTGACGATACATCAATTAAGAGACTTGAGATGTTCTCAAGTGTCAGTCCATGTAGAGCTACCATTATGACCGCTGAAATCATAAAGGGAGCTTGCACCATCGCATACCTGTTCACAAGTCTTGGAAGCTATTAAAAGATATGGACAATACAGTATAGGCAATCGTAAACTCTTAAATCAACATGAAAGGTCAACAAGACTTGATGTTTGCACCGCATTAATTAAATGTACATAATGTAACAGGTTAAAAGGTTGGATTTGTCCTTTAAAGCTACAACAATGTCATTAATGGCGCTTTTCCACTACACAGTTCCAGCACGACTCGACTCGACTCGTTTCCACTAGGGATAGTACCTGGTTTTTTAGTACCTGCTCTGCTGAGGTTCCAAGCGAGCCGAGCCGATACTAAATGTGACTTCAACAGACTGCGGGCCACTGATTCGTCAGAAGAGTTGTCACTGGAAGAGTCATGAGCCGTCCCACACAAGAATCAAACCCGGCATTTTTAAATACCGCCAACAGTGTAACAGCCATACGGCTCAGTTTTCTTGCTTTGTGTGTGACAGAAAGCCACATACAGCAGCAAGTACACCATCGCCTCCATGTCCTCCATTGTTTATGTGTTTGTGTCGCGTATAAAACGAAGTCACAGCAGTTTCGCGGAGCCGTTGCTATGACGACCCCGCCCACATTGAGCAGGTACCTTTTTGTAATGGAAAAGGTCGTTCCTGGAACCGAGCCGAGTCGAGCCGAGTAGTGCTGGAACTGTGTAGTGGAAAAGCGCCATAACAGTTTAAAAGGGTGAATTTGTCCTTTAAAGCTACAACAACGTCATTAAGTGTAGTGTGAGTCATACTTTCTTCCTTTTTACAGTTTTACATGATTTGTGTTTGCCTGCCAGACATGTTGGAGCAGTGACCCCTGAGTATTATCTGATAAATATCAAGACGAACGTTATCCTACTGATGCTGTGATGTCATGCTGTGATGTCATGCTGGTTAAGATCATCAGTCTTACAACTCAACTTTGCTGTAAATCTTAACGTTTCTCTTCCTCCCTCTTCTGCCCGCAGGCTGTGTTTGACTGTGTGGTCAACTCTCTGAAGAACGTGCTGAACATCTTAATTGTCTACATGCTCTTCATGTTCATCTTTGCTGTGGTGGCTGTGCAGCTTTTCAAGGGCCGCTTCTTCTGCTGCACGGACGAATCCAAAGAGTTTGAGCGCGACTGCAGGTTGGTTTTCGGACACACGCCAAACACTGAAATATGTTGTGTCCGTTCAGTATGAAGTATGAAGAATGATTTTCAATCAGTGTTGCAAAGTGAGGCGATATCAGAGGAGTCAAACTCATCTTCATTCTTCATTCAAGGGCCACATACAGCCCAATTTGATCTTATGTGGGCCAGATCATTAAAAGGAAGGAAGGAAGGAAGGAATATAGGAAAGATGGAAGGAAGAAAGGAAGGAAAGATAGATGGATGGAAGGAAGGAAGGAAGAGAAGACAGGAAAGAAAGAAAGAAAGAAAGGACAGATGGAAGGAAGGAAGGAAGGAAGGAAGGAAGGAAGGAAGAAAGGGAAGAAGGAAGGAAAGATCAAAGGAAGGAAGGAAAGAAGGACAGGAAAGAAGGAAGGTAAGGGGAGGAAAGAAAGAGAGAAGGAGGGAGGAAGGAAAGGAAGGAAGGAAGGAAAGAAGAAGAAGGGAGGAAGGAAGGAAAGAAGAAGGGAGGCAGGAAGGAAGGAAGAAAGGGGGATGGAGGAAGGAAAGAAGGAAGGGAGGAAAGAGAAAGGAAGGAAAGAAGGAAGGTAGGTAGGAAGGAAGGAAAGGAGGGAGGGAGGAAGGAAAGAAAGAGAAGGAAGGAAGGAACAGTCAAAACTGACGCTGTCATAATACCAAGCGATTGTTGTTGTTAACAAAAGAGGGAAACTATCCTATTTTGTGTGCCGAGAACTTTTTTCATTTTGTCAAGTTATCAGGAGAGTACATTTCAGAGCCTGTAATTTCTTACTTTTACTGGAGTAATGGAGTTGAATCAGTACTTCTACTTCTGTACATCTACTTCTGCTTATGTAACATACAATACAGCACTTTAGCACAGCATAGTTCTCTGAAGATACCGCCCTCTCAAACCAATACGAGTCTCTTGGCCTATTGTATTAGTAGTGTAGATGCTGCCACCTAGAGGATTTTCTGGGTATAGCACTGTACAAATATAAAAAGGTCTAGGGCAGGGGTGTCAAACATGAGGCCCGTGGGCCAGAACCGGCCCGTCAAGGAGTCCAATCCGGCCCACTTTCCTTCCTGTGTTCTTTTCCTTCCTTCCATCTGTCCTTCCTACCTTCCTTTTATCCTTTCTTTGTTCCTTCCTTCTTTTCTTCCTTCCATCTGTCCTTCTTCCCTTTCTTCCATCTGTCCTTCCTCCTTTCCTTCTGTCCTTCCTCCCTTCCTTCCATCTGTCCTTCCTCCCTTTCTTCCTTCTGTCCTTCCTTCCATCTGTCCTTCCTCCCTTTCTTCCTTCTGTCCTTCCTCCCTTTCTAACTTCTGTCCTTCCTCCCTTTCTTACATCTGTCCTTCCTCCCTTCCTTCCATCTGTCCTTCCTCCCTTTCTTCCTTCTGTCCTTCCTTCCTTTCTTCCCTTCTTCCTTTTGCCTGTCTTTCCTTCCTTCCATCTTTTTAATGATCCGGCCCACATGAGATCAAATTGGTCTGTATGTGGCCCTTGAATGAAGATGAGTTTGACACCTCTGGTCTAGGGTTCCTTGTAGTTGTCTTGCTTTTCCACACTTCCATTTCCACTGTTTTATAGTTTCAAATGTTTTGATATTCATATTTTTTATTTACTGTGTGATTTCATTATAAACTATGTTTGTGTTTCCTCAGGGGCGAGTACTTAGTGTATGATAGGGATGAGGTTAAAGCGCAGAAGCGGGAGTGGAAGAAGCACGATTTCCACTACGACAATGTCGCTTGGGCCCTGCTCACCCTCTTTACGGTCTCGACTGGAGAGGGATGGCCGCAGTGAGTGGGACACACACACACACACACACCTTTGAACCCGTGCATTAGGGCTGGGCGATTATGGCAAAAATCAAAATCACGATTAATTGAAATTTTATTATCTCTTGATGAACAATGATGTATTTTCACAGTTTCTTTAGTTTAGTATTTTCCACTGCTGCCCTCACACATGAGGATCTTTAGGGAGTGAAAATAAAGATGTTTTAATGTCTAGTTTACTTGATTAGAACTATGTAAAGATCATGGTTTGGGTTAAAATGAAGGAAGGAAAGACGGAGGAAGGAAGGGAGGAAGAAGGAAGGTGGGAGGGAGGGAGAAAGGAAAAGAGGAAGGGAGGAAGGAAGGAAAGAAGGACAGGGGAAAGGAAGGCAGGAAAGAAGGAGGGAGGGAAGGAAGGAAGGAAGGAGGGAAGGGAAGGGAGGGAGGAAGAAGGAAGGTAGGAGCGAGGGAGAAAGGAAAAGAGGAAGAAGGGGAAAGGAAGGAAGGAAGGAAGGAAGGGAGGAAGAAGGAAGGTAGGAGGGAGGGAGAGAGGAAGGGAGGAAGGAAGGAAAGAAGGACAGAGGAAAGGAAGGAGGGAAGGAAAGAAGGAGGGAGGGAGGAAGGAAGGGAAGAAGAAGGAAAGAAGAACACAGGAAAGGAAGGAAGGGAGGGAGGAAGAAGGAAGGTAGGAGGGAGGGAGAGAGGAAGGGAGGAAGGAAGGAAAGAAGGACAGAGGAAAGGAAGGAGGGAAGGAAAGAAGGAGGGAGGGAGGAAGGGAGTAAAGAGAGAGGAAGGAACGAAAGAGAGAAGGAGGAAGATATGCAACCTTTGCTGTCATGGCAACAGTGAACACCACGATTAATTGACATGAGCAAGATTAAGTCGATTAGAGTTTCTAAATGTCGGTTTCGATTATTTTTCGATTAATTGCCCAGCCCGAATCCTGAAATCCTCCTCATAAATGTCAATATTGCTGAACACACCACTTTGACATAGACTGGATAAGAATTTTATATTATTTAACAGTCAAATTCCTCAGATTACACAACACATTTATTGGATTTTATTGTTGTTTGTTTTTCTCTTTTTCTTATTTGTTCCCATTTCTGTCTCTTTTTCTTCCACAGGGTGTTAAAGCACTCAGTGGACTCCACCTATGAGAATCAGGGCCCGAGCCCAGGTTATAGGATGGAAATGTCCATCTTTTACGTGGTGTACTTCGTTGTCTTCCCCTTCTTCTTCGTTAATATCTTTGTGGCTCTCATCATCATCACCTTCCAGGAACAGGGGGATAAGATGATGGAGGACTATAGTTTAGAAAAGAATGAGGTGAGGAGGAGAGATTGTTGAATTTCCGAATGTTCATTGTCAGTTTTACAGCTTCAGAAATGTCCTCACAACGTAGAAATGTCCTCACAACGTAGAAATGTCCTCACAATGTAGCAATGTCCTCATAATGTAGAAATGTCCTCACAACGTAGAAATGTCCTCACAACGTAGAAATGTCCTCATAATGTAGAAATGTCCTCACAACGTAGAAATGTCCTCACAACGTAGAAATGTCCTCATAATGTAGAAATGTCCTTTAAAATGTACAAATGTCCTCACAACGTAGCAATGTCCTCATAATGTAGCAATGTCCTCACAGTGTAGAAATGTCCTCACAATGTAGAAATGTCCTCACAGTATAGAAAGGTCCTCACAATGTAGAAATGTCCTCACAGTGTAGAGATGTCCTCACAATGTAGAAATGTCCTCACAGTGTAGGAATGTCCTCATAATGTAGCAATGTCCTCACAGTGTAGAAATGTCCTCACAATGTAGCAATGTCCTCACAATGTAGAAAGGTCCTCACAGTGTAGAAATGTCCTCATAATGTAGAAATGTCCTCACAACGTAGAAATGTCCTCACAGTGTAGAAATGTCCTCACAGTGTAGAAATGTCCTCACAGTGTAGAAATGTCCTCATAATGTAGAAATGTCCTCACAACGTAGAAATGTCCTCACAATGTAGCAATGTCCTCATAATGTAGCAATGTCCTCATAATGTAGCAATGTCCTCATAATGTAGCAATGTCTTCATAATGTAGAAATGTCCTCACAATGTAGAAACGTCCTCACAGTGTAGAAATGTCCTCACATTGTAGAAATGTCCTCACAGTGTAGAAACGTCCTCACAGTGTAGAAACGTCCTCACAGTGTAGAAATGTCCTCACAGTGTAGAGATGTCCCCATAATGTAGAAATGTCCTTTAAAATGTAGAAATGTCCTCACAGTGTAGAAATGTCCTCACAATGTAGAAATGTCCTCACAGTGTATGAATGTCCTCACAATGTAGAAATGTCCTCACAGTGTAGAGATGTCCTCACAATGTAGAAATGTCCTCACAATGTAGAAATGTCCTCACAGTGTAGAAATGTCCACACAGTGTAGAAATGTCCTCACAGTGTAGGAATGTCCTCATAATGTAGAAATGTCCTCACAATGTAGCAATGTCCTCACAATGTAGCAATGTCCTCACAGTGTAGCAATGTCCTCACAATGTAGCAATGTCCTCATAATGTAGAAAGGTCCTCACAGTGTAGAAATGTCCTCATAATGTAGAAATGTCCTCACAATGTAGAAATGTCCTTTAAAATGTAGAAATGTCCTCACAGTGTAGAAATGTCCTCATAATGTAGAAATGTCCTCACAGTGTAGAAATGTCCTCACAGTGTAGAAATGTCCTCACAATGTAGAAAATGTCCTCATAATGTAGAAATGTCCTCACAATGTAGAAATGTCCTCACAGTGTAGGAATGTCCTCACAATGTAGAAATGTCCTCACAGTGTAGAAATGTCCTCATAATGTAGAAATGTCCTCACAATGTAGAAATGTCCTCACAATGTAGAAAGGTCCTCACAATGTAGAAATGTCCTCACAGTATAGAAATGTCCTCACAATGTAGAAATGTCCTCACAGTGTAGGAATGTCCTCATAATGTAGAAATGTCCTCACAACGTAGAAATGTCCTCACAGTGTAGAAATGTCCTCACAATGTAGCAATGTCCTCACAGTGTAGAAATGTCCTTACAGTGTAGAAATGTCCTCACAATGTAGAAACGTCCTCACAGTGTAGAAACGTCCTCATAATGTAGAAATGTCCTCACAATGTAGCAATGTCCTCATAATGTAGAAATGTCCTCATAGTGTAGAAATGTCCTCACAACGTAAAAATGTCCTCATAGTGTAGAAAGGTCCTCACAGTGTAGAAATGTCCTCACAATGTAGAAATGTCGAAATGTCCTCACAATGTAGAAATGTCGAAATGTCCTCACAATGTAGAAATGTCCTCACAATGTAGCAATGTCCTCATAATGTAGAAATGTCCTCACAACGTAGAAATGTCCTCACAGTGTAGAAATGTCCTCACAGTGTAGAAACGTCCTCACAGTATAGAAAGGTCCTCACAATGTAGCAATGTCCTCATAATGTAGCAATGTCCCCACAGTGTAGAAACGTGCTCAGAAAGGATGCTCACAAAACAAATGCATGATGGGAGTTGTAGTTGTAAAAGTGATCAATGATCTAACTTCAACCCTCCTCTCTTCTCTTGCCCTCCTTGCAGAGAGCTTGTATAGATTTCGCCATCAACGCCAGGCCCCTGACTCGCCATATGCCAAAAAACAAACTCAGCTTCCAGTATCGCATGTGGCAGTTCGTGGTGTCTCCGCCCTTCGAGTACAGCATCATGGCTCTAATCGCGCTCAACACCATCGTCCTCATGATGAAGGTAAAAAAAGTCAAAACTCTTTAACCTTCCTGTCGTCGTCCTCCCGGGTCAAATTGACCCCGTCTGTTTTGACTGTTCCTTCTTTTCCTCCCTTTCTTCCTTCCTTCTGTCCTACCTTCCTTCCCTCCTTTCCTTCTTCCTTCCTCCCTTCTTCCTTTCCTTCCTTCCTGCCTTCCTTCCTCCCTCCTTTCCTTCTTCCTCCCTTCCTCCCTCCCTCTTTTCCTTCTTTCTTCCTCCCTTCCTCCCTCCCTCCCTCCTTTCCGTCCTTCCTTCGTATCTTCCTTCCTTCCTTCTTTCCTTCCTTCCTTCCTTCCTCCCTCCCTCCTTTCCTTCCTCCCTCCTTTCGTTCATTCTTCCTCCCTTCCTTCCTTGACCCGGGAGGACAACAGGAGGGTTAACAGTATTTGTTGTGGTGTAAAACTCTGCAGGTGTTGCGTATTGTTGCAGCACAAAGGATTTCCAGATAAAGTGTGATCACAGGAAAAAAGCATTTAACACCACAACTTGTCAAACTCCTGTAATACTCCAGCTCCAGATTATTCCACCCCAGTTTGGTTTTAAAGCACCAAACATGTTCTTAACCCTCCTGTTGTCCTCGAGTCAAGGAAGGAAGGGAGGAAGAAGGAAGGAAAAGAGGGAAGGAGGGAGGGAGGAAGAAGGAAGGAAAGGAGGGAAGAATGAAGGAAAGAAGGAAGGGGGGAGGGAGGGAGAAAGGAAAAGAGGAAGGAAAGAAGGACAGAGGAAAGAAGGAAGGTAGGGGGAGGAAAGAAAGAGAGAAGGAGGGAGGGAGGAAGGAAGGAATAAGGAAGGAAAGGAGGGAGGGAGGGAGGAAGGAAGGACGGGGGAAAGACGGAATGAAGGTGGGAGGGAGGGAGGAAGGAAGGAGGGAGGAAGGGAGGAAGGAAAAGAGGAAGGAAAGAAGGACAGAGGAAAGAAGGAAGGTAGGGGGAGGAAAGAAAGAGAGAAGGAGGGAGGGAGGGTGGAAGGAAAGGAAAGGAAGGAAAGAAGAAGGGAGGCAGGAAGGAAGGAAGAAAGGGGGATGGAGGAAGGAAAGAAAGAGAGAAGGAGGGAGGGAGGGAGGACAGACGGAAGGAAGGAAGGAAGGAAGGAAGGAACTGTCAAAACTGACTGCCAGATTGGTTAATGTGCTTGTAAACTATTTAGCTTTAACATGAAGGTATAGTTCTTTCCAATAAGCCAAAACGCTGCTGAAAAAGTTGATCTAGAAAGTCTAACTGTTCATATTCCCTCTCTTTCTTCATTTCTGTGTGTCTGTAGTTCGACGGTGCTTCGGAAAACTACAACGACGTCCTGAAGTACCTCAACATTGTGTTTACGACGTTCTTCTTCATGGAATCAAGCCTCAAGATCGTCGCTTTCGGCCCTCTGGTGAGACTACAAAACCCCAAAAAGAACAAATAAGAAAACACAAAGTACCCTACGCCACATCCACATATTCCCCATCTGGGTTGACCCAAACTTATATGCTTCAAGTGTTTCATCTTATAATTCATTTATAAAGCAGGTTATTTTGGTAGACAGATCTAGAGCATGTTCTTCCTGTCCCTAAAAACACCCAGCGCACACAGCGTTCAGCACAGCAGTCACGCTATCAGCACTCCTTCTAAGTCTGTCGCCACGGTAACAACACTGCCATTGGCTAAGCTAAGGGGCATGCTGTCTTACTGCCCCCTAGCTTCAGCTTTAGGGTGATGCGATTGGCTAGACTTTTTTTTTTTTCATTGGGCTAACTCTCACTCTTCTCTCTCTCCCACTGTTTTTTCTTCTTCTCTCTTTCCCAACAGAATTTCTTCAGAGACGCCTGGAACATTTTTGATTTTGTCTCAGTCCTTGGAAGCATCACTGACATATTAGTTACAGAGCTAGGGGTAAGTGCTTTGGAGATCATATCATACATGTTATTTTAAAGCTGGAACACTATAGCTGATGATTTGTCATGTGAAGCTGTTTTTTTAATGAACTTAAAAGGAAAAATCAGCTTTATTTTTATTTGGTGTATATACATTTTTAATTAATTTAAATAACTCATCTCCTTTATTGTTGTTGTAAACTTATATTCACCTAACAGTCCGTTTTATTGGCACCTTAAAGTGACTCAATGTGTTTCAACCATTAACCCTCCTGTTGTCCTCGAGTCAAGGAAGGAAGAAGGAAGGAAAGGAGGGAAGGGAGGAAGGAAAAGAGGGAGAAAGGAAGGGAAGAAGGAAAGGAAAGAAGGAAGGAAAGGAGGAAGGAAGGAAGGAAGAAAAGAGGGAAGGAAGGGAGAGAGGAAGGAAGGGAGGAAAGGAAAGGAAAGAAGGAAGGAAAGGAGGGAGGAAAGAAGGAAAGAGGGAAGGAAGGAAGGAAAGGAGGGAGGAAGGGAGGGAGGGAGAGAGAAAGAAAAAGAGGAAGGGAGAAAGGAAGGAAAGAGGGACAGAGGAAGGAAGGACAGAGGGACAGAGGAAAGAAGGAAGGTAATGGTGAGGAAAGAAAGAGACAAGGAGGGAGGGAGGGAGGAAAGACGGAAAGGAGGGATGAAGGAAGGAACGAAGAAAGGAAGGGAGGAAAGAAGGAACAGTCAAAACAGACGGGGTCAATTTGACCCGGGAGGATGACAGGAAGGTTAAAATGCATCAGTACCTCCTCACTGAAAGTCCAAAAGGAGGACAGACAGTATGAGCTAAGACTCAAGCACGATTATAACATCGCACATAAGAATGATACAAATTCCATAAATCCATTAAATAAGGTTCCCAAAAATAAATAATAACTGATTTTTCCTTTTTAAGTTTGTTACACAGCAAAAATCTCATTAAGGAGAATCACTGGTCTTTACTGCTAACTTTAATCTACCTCTGATGCTATAAAGATTAAGTCTGTATACTGTGTGATAATTATTCTATTTCATGCTAAAATCCTCTGAATATAAACATCGTTGATATTATTTGATGACAAGAAAACTGCATCACCTTTTATATATATAATATTTATTCTCTAAATTCTGCAGTCTTTACTTGTTTTCTCTCTGTGAAACTTGTCAGACGACTCAGAGGTTTAAGCCTGACCGTTGTTTGGGGGCATAAAACGGCAACTTGCATTAATGATTGTTCCTAATGTGTTATTGTTGTATGCATACACACTCATGTTTATTTCACTGTTAACTGTACATTGTTTGTATGTGTATCAAAATGTCTATCTGTGCATTATAATCTACATATGAGCTTAATATAGTTTATATATATATATACAATAATATCTATAAGTCTCAATATTCGTAGAATTCGTTAGCAGTTTCAGCCCCTCTCTGTTGCCCAGTTTTTTAGCTTACATTGAACATCAATTTGTGTTTGCCATCCAGGTTTCAGTAATGGACTCTGACTTGACGTCTTTCACACTGACTAGATTAGCAGAAACGGTGCTAATCACTGCCAAACAACTGCGTTCTCAGATGATTAAAGACACCTTCTGGCCATGTTGGAGGTGCTAAATTTACATTTCAGCTGTCTAAACTGACACTAATTGACACTAAAGCTGTTTTCAACAGTGAACTGATCATTTCAGACGTCTAATTGATTATCTGCCAATGTAAAGTCAGCTTGTAGCAGCTAAACTACTGATTGGACACATCTGATCCAAAAGCAAGTTTGCATGATAAGTAAAAGCTAGTGTTAAAGTGGCTCGTAATCACATATTGACATTGACGTATTAGTTGCAGTTCTGCAGAATAAAAACACAAAAAAATATTTTTACCTCACTGGCAGACCAGGACAAACTTTCCAGAAGTGATGTCTCTCTTTGACTGATAAGGTTATTAGATGATCCCAATTATATATTTTAAAATAAAGGACCAAACATGTGACAGGTTCAGGATTCATTTTGATCTCCAGCTGAAACAATTATTCCTTGATTTTGTAAGGCAAGGAAAATGTATTTGTATAGCACATTTCAACAACAAGGCAATTCATAGTGCTTTACATAAAACATAAAATGCATCAAGACAGGATATAAAAGCAACATATGGCAAAAATAAAAAAGATATTTAAGTAGGATTAATAGTGTAAAGAGCTTCACAACAGTTTGACATGTAGTATTTGAGAAGATAATCACCCTGACAAATTTGAATGATTAAAAAAATCGCCAAATATATTAAATTAGGCTTCAAAGTTGTGTAAAAATCAGCCTCTTTCTCTGCTCCCAAACACTGTGGGCGTGGCCGCCGAGTCAGCTGAAACCCCGCCCCCTACCAAGTGTCTCCTGTCAATCAAAGTCACCACCTCTACCAGAAACATGGACACTATGTCTGAGAGCTTTCTGCTGCTAGCGCGGTGGCTCGCTCGTCTGCTAGCTCGGCTGCTAGCTCGGCGGCTAACTCAGCTAACAGGCTAACTGTAGACTGTAGTAGTAGTAGTGTGTGCTGAATGTATTTATACCTCTACAGCAGCAGGGGCGGGTTTATGCTAATCACTAAATCCTGAACACAGAAGTCTTGAAACACAGTTTGTGAAGCCTAGCTCCACAATTCAAATCTAAATGGTTGAAATACTTTTTACACCTTTTTTAGAAATACATTTATGACCTATTTAATGTGTTTAGAAGAAAATGTCTTAATTCACTTTACACGGTCTTTAAGTAGGATTAATAGTGTAAAGAGCTTCACAACAGTTTGACTATTGAGTATTTGAGAAGATATTCTTTATCTCACTATCTTGACTTCAAACTCACTTACATGATATTTTGTTTTGGGGGACTTCCACCCCCTCGATCCTAAATACTTTTCTGACAGTCGTGGCATCAAAGAAGGGCTGAAACATCTGTATCTCTGACTGCTCATTAATTGTTGTTGTTGACTTGAAGTTGTGTTTCACTGCCTTTTTAACGACACCCATAATGATTCCGTCTTCCTCTTCTATCTCTTTACATGCTTTCTTTAATACCTCTCTACTTTGTTGGCGCCCTACGCCCCCTCCCACTCCCTCCTCCTCTGATATATATTTTAAAAAAAACAAAAAAAAAAAACAATCCATCCAATCAAAATGCACTATGAAATCCTTCATCGTGTTCTTCTCCATCCGTGCTGCGCCATGACATGTGGTGGTGGTGCTGTGATGATGATGATGGTGGTGATGATGATGATGATGATGATGATGATGATGATAATGATGATGATGATGGTGGTGGTGGTGTCCATTTCGCCCCCATGCCCCCCTGCCCAATAAAACACACGACCAACCCCCCTCCACCTACCCCCCCCCCCACTCCCCTCTCCCACCCCCCCAAAAAACGTCTCTCACCCACTCACAATGTTCTTCAATTTACCAAAAAATTTAAAAAATAATAAAAAAAATCTCCCCTCCCATTCATCTTTCTACATCTTCGCACATGTAGAATCTGGTTGGTTTGTAATTTATCTCTCAAAGCTTTCTGCTGCATCCTCATTGGTCATGCGTACCCCCCTAACCCTAACCCCCCCTCTCCCCCCCCTTACCCCAAACCATTTCTTTTCCCCTGGTCGCCCCCCCTTTTGTCCCCCTGATGACCAGCATTAACTTTCAGAAGTCTTTGAGTGCATGCGCTTTCTTCTGGATGATGAGCTTTTTCTAACTTCTTGAACTTCTTTTAGAGAAGTTACTTAATACATTTTCACATACTAGTCTTTACTTTACACTCACCATCAATTCCCTATAAAGATTTACTCCAAGTTTGCACACATATATAACCCTTAAACAGGCAACGTGCACCAGAAGATTTTATTTTATTCTGAATTTCACTAGTTTACAAGAAGTGGGGGTTTATTCTAGGCACTCAAAAGAAAAATATATAACTAGGATTATTAAAAAAGGAGGGTCAAAAGAGAGAGATACAGATAACACATTTCCATGTATGCTGTGCAGTTTCATGCCCTCCTGTTGCCTTCGAGTTGAGGAAGGAAGGAGGGAGGGAGGAAGGAAGAAGGAAGGAAAGGAGGAAGGGAGGAAGGAAGAAGGAAGGAAAGGAGGATGGGAGGGAGGGAGGAAGGAAAGGAGTAAGAAGGAAGGAAAGGAGGACGGAGGAAAGAATGAAGCAAGATAGGAGTCAGGGAGGGAGGGAGGGAGAAAGGAAAAGAGGAAAGAAGGAAGGAAAGAAGGACAGAGGAAAGAAGGAAGGGGGGAAAGGAAGTGAGGAAGAAGGAAGGAAAGGAGGAAGGTACTTAGTACAATAAATAAATAAATAGAGAATTTTACCATTATGACCATTTTTATACCTTAATAAGGGCAATGCATCCTGGTGGAGATACTTACAAATGAGATTATTAGTCACATAAAATTATTTTTCCACATCATATATCATATTTTCCACTCCTGCCTCTTTAAGGGTTAAACTTTTGGTCACAGTACTTGATTTATCCCAACATTTTTCTCACACTATCACTAATTCCCCAACCAGGAGGAGCGTTAGATCTGGTCTGCTTACCTGTAATCAGGAAATAATCACTGGTGTTGTCATGGTGCTTAAAAATTGAATTCCTTTATCTAGAAAAGACCTCAACGTGGACTTTGTTGCAAGTTTGAAACATCAGATTTTAAAGAAAATTATTCTATATTTGGTTCTTGGGAGCAGTTTCATGCAACAAATGACATGGACTGAGATTTTTGATGCTATCTCCATCCCTTTTTTCTTTCTTCTGTCTTGAATTGCAGCTGAAATATGATTCAGTATTCAATTCAAGCTTCTTATAAACAACATAGGGTGTATTATAATTTCCTGTATCATTCATGACAACACTAGAAACTAATATTAAACACACACCATCTCACTCACACATTCTTCTCACACTTTAAAGTTGAATGTGAGGTTTTTTTTTTTTTAAATTTGCTCGACCCCCAGCTGGCCTCCCAAATGGTCTGCATGTAGGCCAGCTCTCCTCTCACCCCCACGGAAAAGAAAAAAAAGTATGCTGCCATGCCAAACCATGCCATGCCAAGCCAAGCCATGCCTGCATTGAGGCTGCTCGCTAGACCTTTCCCTCCTCTTCCTCCCTCCTCATGCCCCCCCTCACCCTCTTCCCCCTTTTCTCTCCTGCCTTGCCTGTCAACCACGAAAAATGCCAGAGTGTCACCAGGGAGTTTGGCTGTGTGACTATAAATATTGCCTCTCTGTGTGAAACTGTAACGAACCGGAGCAACTTTCAAAAAAAGGCTGCTCGACTGGATTCAAGCACTAAGAATCACTAATTTTGATTTTGACTCATGTCCGTTTTGATTAATCGGTTCTTATTTCTAAGGACTTGAGAGTATTTGAAAGAGAACAAAACTCTCCATTGATTTTTTTTTTTGGCTATGCAGAAGATTGTGCTTCAGACATAAAGAAATCAATCAACTGAGATCAATATGCACTTTCACTGCATTACAGCCCGATAATAACAATACGACTTTGACTGAAAGTAAACCAGACTTGACGTTCATTCTGCTAAGTGATATTCATACACAGTAGACAGAAAATGAATGTCAGCTTCCCACAATGACAGAACACAAACGCATTAACAAATCTGAAACTTGTGCACTTGTACGAGTTTTAAGGCTGCTCAATTAATCGAAATTTGATCGTGATTACGATTTAGGGGCCAAACGATCTCAAAACTAATAAAATTGAGGGGAGACTGTATAAAAGAAATGGACGTAACATCCGTGACGTCACCCATTGGTTTGTGGACTGCTGCTCGGAAGCCAATAGTTTCGAATCTAGGCAGCGCCATCTTGAAAATTTCAGGTGCATGCTGGGAAAAATAAAAACACAGATTCTACTTATATGGGCATGAGGCGGGGCCATGGGCGGAGCTGGGAGGTTGCTATGGTTGCGAGGGCTGGATCTCGAGGACATTGGTCAATCAACCTGTCAATCAGGACGTAGCCACGCCCTAATGCATACCCTGCTTTATCGTCAAATATAAAATCAGGGAGGCCAAAATGTCCCAAATGAACATCATACTGCATTGAAGAAGGCTTTAAACTAGCGATTGAGACCATAAACACATTTTGAAAACGTTTACTGAGGTTAGAAATCAAGTGAGAAGTTGGTGAATTCTCCATTGACTTGTATAGAGACGGTCGCCCCCTGGTGGCCTTTTGATAGAATGCAGCTCTAAATTACTTGGCCTCATTTCAGAGGACCAGAACTCCCCGCCTGGATAGTGCTCAATAAGAAAGGTTTTATTTTGAAAAACTTAGACCGGAAGTCACCGGAAGCCGCCACAGCTCCGTTAGTTTAACCAGCTCAGCTCTAATATCTCTGCACATTTTCTGCTGTGTGTTGCGTTAAGCGGCAGATGCTGCTGCTTGGAGAGAAAATTAATTAAGCCGAATGTTCAAGAAATGCAGCATGTTTTAAAAAAATCGTTTTGATAATCGTGATGACCCAAATAATCGTAATTATGATTTTTTTTCCATAATCGAGCAGCCGTAACGAGTTTTTAGATTTCCAATTTGAAAATTAAAAAATCAGTGATTCGTGGTGCTGAAGTCGTGTTGCGTTCAAGGTCTTTAAGTTAATTAGCAAACTACACATCCGCTCTTGTTTTCTGGAGATGAGATGCCAATTTTGTCCAAACTTAAAAGAGTTTCACAGACAACTCCCAAGCCATATATATGTGTGTGTGTGTGTGTGTGTGTGTGTGTGTGTGTGTGTGTGTGTGTGTGTGTGTGTGTGTGTGTGTGTGTGTGTGTGTGTGTGTGTGGTTGACAGGCACAGTGCACCGTGCTCCTTTATGTGTGGCCTGCTTGCCCCTCAGAGATCAGTGCATTTGGTTCTCTTTAAAAAAAAATAAAAGCGTTCTGCTGTACCAGATTGGATGATGACCTTTTAGACTCTTTGAATTATGATTTTCCTTTTTCCTCTCTCTCTCTCTTTCTCTCTCTCACCCTCTCGCTCTCTTTTTTTTTATCATTTAACCTTTCCTCTGTCTTTCTCTCATTTACCTTTGTGTCTACTCAGTGCCATTATGTTTGCAGTTGGTTATGTTTTGTTGGTTTTGATTCCCCCCTCCCTCCCTTCCTCCCTCTCTCTCTTTCTTTCTTTCTGTCTTTCTCCTCTTTTTCTTCCACTGTTGTTTTTTGGTTTTTATGTTTGGTAAGTGGAGGCTGTGCCGGTGTTGGGTGTTTGTTGAAAAATGACTGTGTTCTCCTTCTGTGCTGTAGAATAACTTCATCAACCTGAGCTTCCTGAGGCTGTTCAGAGCAGCTCGTCTCATCAAGCTGCTGAGACAAGGAGAGACGATCCGCATCTTACTGTGGACCTTCGTTCAATCCTTCAAGGTACTCAGTCATTAACAGATACACACACACCATAAAGACTGGTGTATAAGACTATTTTGGGTGATGTCATAATGGGTAAAACACTTTTCTGTTAAAGACTGGTTTATTTTAATGCACATACGTTTATGCTCCAAAACATTCTCACTTTACTTTTATTTGAAACACAATTACAACACAGACATGATTTGCTTAACCCTCCTGTTGCCCTCAAGTCAAGGAAGGAAGGGAGGGAGGGAGGGAGAAGGAAGGAAGGGAGGTAGAAGCAAGTAAAGGAGGAAGGAAGGAGGGAAGGGAGGAGGGAAGAAGGAGGGAAAGGAGGAAGGAAGGAAGGAAGGAAGGGAAGAAGAAGGAATGAAAGGAGGAAGGAAGGGAAGAAGAAGGAAGGAAAGGAGGATGGAGGAAAGAAGGAAGGAAGGAAGGAAGGTAGGAGTGAGGAAGGAAGGAAGGGATGAAGAAAGAAGGAAAGGAGGAAGGAAGGAAAGGAGGACGGAGGAAAGAAGGAAGGAAAGAAGGACAGAGGAAAGAAAGAAGGAAGTGAGGAAGAAGCAAGGAAGGAAGGAAGGGAGGGAGGGAGGGAGGGAGGGAGAAGGAAGGAAGGGAGGTAGAAGCAAGTAACGGAGGAAGAAAGGAGGGAAGGGAGGAGGGAAGAAGGAAGGAAAGGAGGAAGGAAGGAAGGAAGGGAAGAAGAAGGAATGAAAGGAGGAAGGAAGGGAAGAAGAAGGAAGGAAAGGAGGATGGAGGAAAGAAGGAAGGAAGGAAGGAAGGTAGGAGTGAGGAAGGAAGGAAGGGATGAAGAAAGAAAGAAGGAAGTGAGGAAGAAGCAAGGAAGGAAGGAAAGACGGAAGGAAGAAAGAAGGAAGGAAAGAAGGAACAGTCAAAACAGATAGGGTCAATTTGACCCTGGAGGACGACACAATGCTTAACTGAACTGGACCGGTATTTTAACTCTGACCGGGTTCGGGTTAGGATGAGTTTCAATTAAACCTTTTAAATGAACTCAGTAACTTTATATATTTAATACAGAGTGTAGCTGTGAGCTCACTGAGTACTCAATTTTATCTCACTTATTTAATTACTTCATTTATTTACTTATTTTATTAAAATTGTATCATTCCTATTTTCTCTTGCGTGCATTGGTCTCAATTTTTATTTTTTAATTTGTTCTTTGTTTTTTATTCTTTATCTTATTGTTCTATCTCATTATTAGCTTGTCAATCAAGTGCTATATAAATAAAGTTTGATTGATTGATTGATTTAAATATGTCCTCTCCTCTCCTGCTCTGGTAGGCTCTGCCATACGTGTGTCTGCTCATTGCCATGCTCTTCTTCATCTACGCCATCATTGGCATGCAGGTGAGTACTTCTCCTTTGTTCCAGGCCGACACCCCTGAAGTTTGGGATTTACACAGGAATTTGAATTTTCTCTGCACACATCTGAACCACATACAGGGCAGGCAAAGTAGCAAAGTCCCTTTACTATTTAACACATTTATTACAAAAGCAAATGAATAGACAAATCTGTGGTAATTTAATCATTTAGTACTCCTCTATATTGGGCTCCATTAGTTAGACGAAGCATTTTGTAAGCTGTAGAATAAAATGTTAAAGACTGTGTAAAGTGAATTCAGACATTTTCTTCTAAACACATGAAATAGGTCATAAATGTATTTCTAAAAAAGGTGTAAGAAGCATTTCAACCATTTAGATTTGAATTGTGGAGCTAGTATTACCTAACGCAGCGGTGATTAGCATAAACCCGCCCCTGCTGCTGTAGAGGTATAAATACATTCAGCGCACACTACTACTACTACAGTCTACAGTTAGCCAGTTAGCTGAGCTAGCCGCCGAGCTAGCAGCTGAGTTAGCCGCCAAGCTAGCAGCTGAGTTAGCAGCATAGAGCTCTCAGACGTAGCGTCCATGTTTCTGGTAGAGGTGGTGACTTTGATTGACAGGTGACACTTGGTAGGGGGCGGGGTTTCAGCAGACTCGGCTGCCACTCCCACAGCGTTTGGCAGCAGAGAAAGAGGCTGAGTTTTACACAACTTTGAAGCCTAATTTCATATATTTAGCGATTTTTTTAATCATTTAAATTTGGCAGGATGGTTAACAACACACTTTTCTGTGGTATGTCAAACTCAGAACACATATTTATTCTTACTTTACACAGACTTTAATGATTTCTTTTTTTCTTTGTTATTTAATTTTTTTTCTCCACTGCTTTTTGTGTTTTAGTTGTTTGGTAATCTGGCACTAGACGAGGAGAGAGAGAACGCCATCAACGAGCACAATAACTTCAGAACCTTCATCATGGCCCTAATGCTGCTGTTCAGGTAAAGTCACATTAACACAGAGAGGAGTTATTTTACTGTAACTGAACCTTAACGATAAAGGTTGTAAAATATTAGGAAGTAGATTACAAACATATACTACTACTGTATATGATACTGTATGGGAGGTGAGTGTTCAGTATCTATGCATGTGTCCCAGCATTTTAATGAAACAAAGACTGTATAAAAGAAATGGACGTAACACCCGTGACGTCACCCATTGATTTGTGGACTGCTGCTCGGAAGCCAATAGTTTCTAATCTAGGCAGCTCCATCTTGAAAATTTCAGGTGCATGCTGGGAAAAATAAAAACACGGATTCTACTTATATGGGCCATGAGGCGGGGCCATGGGCAGAGCGGGGAGGTTGCTATGGATCTCGAGGACATTGGGCAATCAACCTGTCAATCAGGACGTAGCCACGCCCTAATGCATACCCTGCTTTATCGTCAAATATAAAATCAGGGAGGCCAAAATGTCACAAATGAACATCATACTGCATTGAAGAAGGCTTTAAACTAGCGATTGAGACCATAAACACATTTTGAAAACGTTTACTGAGGTTAGAAATCAAGTGAGAAGTTGGTGACTTCTCCATTGACTTGTATAGAGACGGTCGCCCCCTGGTGGCCTTTTGATAGAATGCAGCTCTAAGTTACTTCTGCGTTGGCCTCATTTCAGAGGACCAGAACTCCCCGCCTGGTTTTAAACAGTTAGTTTCAAGTTTCTTAAGTTCAGTTAATATATTTATGGTTCATGCACACATTACCAAAGATGTGCCATAGCTATGATATGATGAGAGTACCTCTTTTTTTTATGGCTGTACACTCACTAACTTTCTCTTTGTGTTTGCCCTCGTTCAGGAGCGCTACAGGTGAAGCGTGGCATGAGATCATGTTATCGTGCCTGGGCGGTAAAGAGTGCGACCCAGACTCAGGGAACACAGAGCCCGAGTGTGGAAGCACCTTCGCCTACACCTACTTTGTCTCCTTCATTTTCCTCTGCTCTTTCCTGGTGAGAAAAAAAACAACAACTAATCAACTAACTATTAATCAAAATTATGCATTACAAATATGTCTCCTTACTAGAACTAGTTAGTTGTTGCATTACATACAACTAAAATGGAGAAGTGTTTTTAATAATTCCTTATTTTTTCTTGACTTCTTAGTTTTTCGATAATAGATGTATTATTTATTGCTGGATGGTGTTTAAAACATTTACGCTAAAAAAATAAAAAATCGTTCTTACATCTTTATGGTTTAAAAATACAGTGAGGAATGACTGATCTTGTCTCTTTCAAAACTGTCAGCACATTTTTATAATGGAGGTCTGTAAGAAAAAGATATGCAACCTTTGTTGTCATGGCAACAGTGAACACCACCATTAATTGACATGAGCAAGATTAAGTTGATTAGAGATTCTAAATGTCGGTTTCGATTATTTTTCGATTAATTGCCCAGCCCTAACATAGGGAGTGCATCCTCTTCCACTAAGGCCACCATGATGCACTGCCATGTTTCTTCACTTGTCCAGAACAGACAGACTAAACACTCTTGAGAGAACCTTTTGCATTTTTCATGCTTCTCCTAAAAGCTTGGAAGAGGAGGGTCATTCATTTGTTTGCAATCTGCAACCTCGCCACTAGATGTCACTAAATCTCACACTCTGGTCCTTTAAATCTGACATATTTTTACCAGGCCTGTAATGAATGAATCTGATCCCTCTTTGTGTTTCTGTGTCTCGGCTCAGATGCTCAATCTGTTTGTGGCCGTCATCATGGACAACTTTGAGTACCTGACCAGAGACTCTTCGATCCTGGGGCCGCATCACCTGGACGAGTATGTAAGGATATGGGCCGAGTACGACCCTGCTGCCTGGTGAGTGGCGCACACACACACATACACACTGTAGAAATCAATACACATGTGAAAACACGCATAGAAAAGATTATATATACATTCAAATACAGACCTACAAGCTGGAATCTAGAAACAATGAATGCAAACACTCTGCTAGTCGAATATGTGACAGGAAACTGAGCAAAAATAGAAATGTCTCCACACTGTTTTGTCTCATGCTGAATGTAAAATAACTCTTAACGCTTGACTTTCTCTCCCAAACTCCCAAAACCGGGGGGAAGGACCGGTGTCGTGATATCGCCCACAAAGTGTAATAATGATGCAGGATCTGCGTCATGTGAAGATAAGATTTTAAAAAAGTGGGACAGATAACGCTGGCCCGTCTAAGAGAGGAGTTTTATCTACTTAAAAAAAAAAAAAAAAAAAAAAGTTCAAGTTGCAAAATGTGTGCAAAGTTGAGGTGAATGTAACACTCTCCTCTTCCTCCTCCTCCTCTTCTTCCTCCTCTTTTCCTAAGAGTATGCATGTGAGGAAGGTCTTTCTCAGTGTAATTAAATGTTCTTTCTTCTTCTACCTCAGGGGTGTCAAACTCATCTTCATTCAAGGGCCACATACATGATCTTATGTGGGCGGGATCCTTAAAATAAAGGAAGGAAGGAAGGAAGGAAAGATGGAAGGAAGGAAAGACAGATTGAAGGAAGGAAGGAAGGAAGGAAGAGAAGACAGGAAAGAAAGAAAAAAAAGAAAGAAATGAAAGATGGAAGGAAGGAAGGAAAGATGGAAGGAAGAAAGGAAGGAAAGACAGATGGAAGGAAGGAAGGAAGAGAAGAGAAGACAGGAAAGAAAAACAGGAAGGAAGGAAAGAAGGGAGGAAGGACGGAAAGATGGAAGGAAAGAAGGAAGGAAGGAAAGATTGAAGGAAGGAAGGAAAGATGGAAGGAAGAAATGAAAGAAAGACAGAAAGAAAGGAAAGATGGAAGGAAGAAAGGGAGAAAGGAAGGAAGGAAGGAAGAGAAGACAGGAAAGAAAAACAGAAAGAAAGGAAGAAAGGGAGGAAGAGACGACAGGAAGCAAAGACGGGCCAGTTCTAGCCCGCGGGCCTCATGTTTGACACCCCTGTTCTACCTTATCTTTATTTCCTTTTCATCTCACAATTTTCATCTCTCTCTCTCTCTCTCTCTCTCTCTCTCTCTCTCTCTCTCTCTCTCTCTCTCTCTCTCTCTCTCTCCTCTCTCTCTCTCTCTCTCTCTCTCTCTCTCTCTCTCTCTTTCTTTCTGTGTGATCTGTGAGATTCTTCACCTAATCTCCCCTCCTTGTATTTTTCTTGCAGCGGGCGCATACATTATAAGGATATGTACAGTTTATTGCGAGTTATCTCCCCTCCCCTGGGCCTTGGCAAGAAATGCCCACATAGGGTGGCCTGCAAGGTTTGGACCAAACCCCTAAAGCACAAACTTAAACGCAACCTGCTCGCCTCTTAAGAGACTGGAATGAATGTCGCTCTTTTATCACTTTTTTAAAACAAATTCTTTCCTACTTTAACTTTTTTATTGCATTTGGTTTGATTCTTTTTGTTCGGGTTTTTGCATTATTCAGTTGTTTTAATCTCATATCACCATTGAATCATCTTTTTTTAGTGTTCGGGGGCGGGAGGTGGGCGGGGGGGAGGGGGGGAGGGGTTTTGTTGTATATGCATTCTGACATGACAATGAGAATGTTTGGGACAATGCAGAAATGAGCACACACACACACACTCTCTTGTACACACTCACTCGCACACACACACCGATAGCGGTATGTGAAGCATGAGGTGGTGCACTGCACTCGCTATTGTCTTCTGACTGAACGCTGGGGAAATTACTCTGATGTTTCCGCTTTTAATTCAGCGCTACTGTTAAAAAAAAAAAAAAAAAAAAAAAAAGACTAGAGTCCAGATTCCATTATTTATTTATTTAGCCTTTGTTTTTTTTTTTATTTCTGCTTGCTGTCTAATTTTTGCCTGGGCAGAAAATGGTTGAGCAGAATGTGCATTGTTCTTGTTTGAGTTGGGGGTTTTGGGGGTTTTGGGGGGTTTTAGGGCGAGGGAGGTGGGGTTAGTGCAGAGACGTACACAATGAGGGCTTGGCCTGAATAGCATCATCACGCTCGCTTACCTTCAGAGCTGTTAGACGAATCAGTGTTTTCCAGCCGTGTGGCATCGAGGCTTTAGACTACGTTTACACGTGCCCGTATATTTTCATAAACGGACATTTCATCCTCTCCGTTTACAAGAAAAACTGCGTGCACACCAGTCCGTTTTCAGAAAAGTTCCCGTTTACACTAACCCGTGTATATATGCCGTCAAGAGCAGCTCAAGCCCACGTTAGCCAATCAGAATCCCGCATAGCAACAACAACAACGTCACTTCATTCCTCCACATAGTACAGCACTAATATAAAGGGATTGCACCAGCATAAATGCGACTGCTATTCTGCATCCATGATCACATAGATTATAAACATAGACTGTAGATTATAAACAATGTCACATTTAACCCAGGAGCAGTTACCGGCTCCCCAAATCTCCATTTCTCTCTGTTTACATGCAAACGTGCAAACAGAGTTTTCCAAAATCTCCACTCTGGCCGGAGTTGTTAAAAAGTATCGTTTTCAGGGGCGAATTCTCCGTTTGCGTCCAAACGATGATTTATGTCTCAGTTTTTAAAAATAACCGGGTACGTATAAACAAGGCCTTAGAGTCTGCAGGTTTTGTAATTCAGGGGTCACTTACGCAGCTGATTCCACAATTTAAATCTAATCAGCTGCTGGTTGGTTGTCGGTTGTATCTCCATGACAACGGTTGGTTGTCGTTTGTATCTCCATGTCACACGTCTGGACCACTGTGCTGAGAAGTCTATGAAACCTAATGTCAGATTTTAAAGCTGCTACGTGTAGAATCTGAAATGATTGATTAGTTATTGTTTAATCAATCCCAGTGCAGTATCTGTTTTTCTCCACCAGATGGCACCAAAGTCACATTTCTTTCTAATCCTACACATAGTGGCTTTAAATTTTTTTTTTAAGTAATCCAAAACATTTTTTAGACCTGTTACATCCTCCTCATGTAAGGAAGCACACAGCAGTGTATAAAGGGGTAATGCAAAGTTAATCATGTGATGCCTCATGCTATGAAAATGAGCTAATTAGGGTTTTTTTCCCTGTTTATATAAAATTAAGCTTCAAAATGAGAGTTCTTTAACCCTCCTGTCGTCCCCCCGGCTCAAATTGACCCCATCTCTTTTGAGTCTTCCTTCCTTCCTTCCTTCCTTCCTTCCTTCCTTCCTTCCTTCCTTCCTTCCTTCCTTCCTTCCTTCCTTCCTTCCTTCTCTCCTTCCTTCCTTCCTCTTTTCCTCCCTCTCTCCCTGCCTCCTTATTCCCTTCCTTCTTTCCTTCCTTCCTTCATTTCCTTCTCTCCTAACTTCCTTCCTCTTTTCCTCCCTCCCTCTGTACTCCCTCCCTTCCTTCTTTCCTTCCTTCCTTCCTTTCCTTCTCTCCTTACTTCCTCCCTCCTGTCCTTCCTCCCACCCTCCCTCCCTCCTTCCTTCGTTCCTTCCTTCTTTCCTTGACCTGAGGACAACAGGAAGGTTAATCTTTTTTAACCTATATGGATCACACCAAATAAATACGTTTTATAAGGTTTAGTATAGGAAAATGCAGATTCTTCTTATTTACAGTCAAACCTACAGTCCCAGATTATACTATCCTCTACTTCCTGTACGAATAATCTCTTAATAACTTCCTAATGAAGATGATTTACTCATTGGTTGCATAACCTCCAGCTGCTTGTGTTCTTGTTGGCACACCTGAAGTGGAGCGTGTAACAGGCCTATTCACTGTTAAGTAAGAAGTTATAATGAATATGGCCAAACCCGCTCTGTTTGTGGCTCTGGTTTATGGGGACAGAAGGGAAAGGGGGCAGAGTGTGTGTGTGGTTTGAGGGGCAGGGACTCTGGAAATATAAAGGTCTTGTCTCCACCAAGTGCCTCTTCAGTTACCTGTGCTGAGATGCTTGTGGTCAGAACATCTGCTGGTGCCTTTTGGCTTATTAGACTTGTAATATATTTTTTAAAGGGTTAGGTCACACAAATCACAGCCAAACATATTTTCTCATTTAACCAGATTGTATCTCGTTATATAGATGGTTTTAGTTTTATGGAAAGAGATTTCAAAAATACCAGTCTTTGAGATTTCTGCCTTAACTTTGCTTTTTAGAAATTAGTTTTTGGTAAATGGCTGCTTTTAGAGTATGTACAACACAAGGAGATGGCCTGAACTTCCATTTACTAGGAAGTTCAATATGTGGACAGGGGCAGCTGAGGATTGGACCTCCAACAGTTATCTTCCTGACCCCTCCCAAAAAAAAGTTTTCCATTTACTATGAAGTAAATATTTTCTTTGGAACAAGTACTCTCTATTACACAGTTAACGTGAAGGTCTACTATTTATCCAGAGTAAATCCAGAGAAAAACTGATGCTGTTGAGTGTTTATTTATTACATACATTAAATATCATAAAAAAGTATTCCTTAAGTATTCCAAATGGAAAATATACATTATGCACAATTGCTCCTTCAAAGATGTTGCATTATTATATTGATAAATTACTATTAATGATGGGTTAATGCAGCATTTAAATGTTGTAGACAGCTGAGAAGGAGGTAACTGTACAGTAGCTTTCAGATAAATGTTGTAGAGTGAAAGTATAAAGTGGCATGAGACTAGGACTTCAAAGCTCTGTATTAGAATAAATGCACTTATATATTTTTCACCACTGCCTCCATTTTTTTGGGTTTGGCAGCCAGAGGTCTCAGAAGCGAACCTCAGCACTTTTACCTGAATTCCCATAAATAGCACTGGAGATATATGAGAAAATATTGGTATGTTTCATTTGTGATTTTGGGTGAACTGACCCTTTAAAAAAAAAAAGCCATCCTGACTGTTTTTCTTTGACGTAATGGACGGCTCCCCACAAACATCTGGCTGTGAGAAGAGGCTCCTGGTGGACACGCAGCCTCAGTAACGGACTGCATTGACTTTATCATTGTGACTCACTCCGACCTCAGCAGCGGTGCTTTTCTTTGCCTGCTAGAAGCCCCGCTGCGAGTTCTATCCGAGCGGCGAAAGAGGGCAAAGACCAAAAGAAAAAAAAAAGAAAAAAGAAAAAAAACCCTAAATCCCCTTTTCACCTCGCATAGAACGGTATCTCAACAACAACAACTAACTAAACTAAATGATAACACCTCCTCCTCCTCCCTCAACCTTCCTCTCCTTCCCAAACCTTTCTCCCTTCCTCCTCCCTCTCTCTTTTTTCCTCCCACGTACTCGACAATAAATACCAGACTAGAAAACAGAAAACTCCCCCTCGTTCTCTTTTGCTCTCTTCTCTTTCTCTCTTTCTCTCACCACAGCAAACCACATATCCACAGCGATCAAAACAATAACCTCTGTGTATTTGTTTCCCCCCCCCCCTCTCCCCTCCTCTTCCTCTTCCTTTGTCGGTTTCTTTTCTTTTTTCTCCTCATGTCTCCTCTTCCCCCCAACACACCTGTGTGTATCTGCGTCCCCCCCCCAAATCCCCCCCCCCTTCGTCTTCCTTCTCCCTAACCCTCTCATTGTTTTGATTTCTTTCGTTTTCACGTCGTCCGTCTTCGTTTGTTCTGTCTGTCGTGTGTGTGTGTGTGTGTGTGTATGTTGGCGTGTGTGTGTGTGTGTGTGTTTGAATGCGTGTGTGTGTGTGTGTGTGTTTTGTGGCCACCCCAGCGGCCGGATCAGTTACACAGACATGTATCAGATGCTAAGACACATGTGTCCGCCGCTAGGCCTCGGGAAGAGGTGTCCCGCCCGGGTCGCCTATAAGGTAGACTCGCCCCCCACCTTACCCCTCCACCTCCCTCAACCACCACCCCACCCTCCTTCCCCCTACCTTCCTTTCATTCCTCTCTTCCCTCCCTATCCTACCTACCTCCGTTCTTACACCTCCCCATCGCTGGGGAGGAGAAACCTCTTCTCTCTCATCTGCTGAACAACCCTCCCTTTCCCTTCCTCTACCTCCCTTCTCTTCCTCCTCCTCCTCTTCCTCCCCTCCCTCCTTCCTCCCAGCGGTGTTCTCCTCATTGTCTGTTAGTGGTGGTTGTGGTGGTGGTGAGCGCTGTCCTCTCTTCTCTCTCTCCGACCGCGGGGATGGAGGGATGGGCTTTTGTCGTGCAGTGAAGTGAAGTGATAGTGGAGTGATAGTCAGTCCTCTTTCTATTATTTCCTCCCGTCAGGCCGCAGGAGTAAAGGAACGGAGGAGGCTTTGCCTGTCCTTCTGCAACCTGCACGGACGCACGCACGCACACACATACACACACACACACACATTTAAACTACAATCCAGATGTAGAAACAGATCTAAAGCATAGATCTCGAGATATTTTTCCTTTAATTACAATCCAGCAAACTCCATCATGAGCTGCTCAATACTCTATTTTCACTATAGCCTGTTTGGTTTAACTGTCATTGCTCATATTTACAATAAAGAACAACTCTATAGCAAAAAAAAAGTGAATTATATATATATATATATACACAGGATTTATTGTGGATTTTAATTATATTCTCCATAACCATTTAAATGGGAATACCGAAATGTACATCTTAGAAGAGCCATTGCTATTTCTATACAGTACACAATGTTATTGAATACACAAGACAACATTTAACCTCTGGAAATGTAGTTAAAGTTTATTCTTAATAATATCGACACAGTGCGACAATTTGCTTACGATGCGGGTACAGAAGGACCGGCAAGGGTGTGTCTGTCTTCAGTCCTCTGCGTCTCTTATTCCTGTGGACGGTACAATAGAGCTCACATCTACATTACCACACACACACGCACACACACACGCTGTCCACATACTACACAAGAAATGAGTAGGAGAAGTTCTGGCACTTGGATTTTTCCTTTTTTTTTTTTTTTTTGTCTTTTTTCAAGATGCTTTTTTTTCGATATCCAAAGGAAACTTGAGAGTCTTTGGCTTCTCTTTGAAACTCAGACCACCAGGGTAAAGATTTGGGTTGAGCATTTCAGCAACTCGCTGTCTCTTTGTATCGTTGTCCACGCTTTCTCTCCACATCAGTAGCTTCCTCCTCTTGTCTTTACTCTTCCTCTTTTCTTATTGACATCCAGATTCATTAAAATGATCTAGTGGCTGGAGCTGCTGATCAAGTTAGAGGTGAAAATCCAGCCAGTTGGCCCTTAACACCTTGGCCCTGAAATTACTTCAACTAATTGGTATAACGCTAATATAATAACAAAAGGTAACAATGTAATGAGTAGGCTAGCCTTTCTATAACTGGCATTGTTGCACCTTTCCATCTTAAAGTGTTCCTTCTGTACCTTCTCTAATTTTATGTTGAAGGAATTTGATGGAAAATCACCTCCCTTTATTTGCTTAACTTATTTTAACAGTACTTGTAAATGTTGTAGCATGTATTCTCAAAGGCTAGACACTTCATGCAAAGCCTCTACTAGAAGTGTAGAAGTGCTTATTATACTCATAGTACTTCATATACAGTAAAACCAAGAAATAAATAAAACCTAGTATATGGCTGGACTGTGTATGAAACACTAGGGCATAGGGCCTTTCTCAATACCTAGTATGGGTTAGGGTTGCGGACTTGCTAGTTCGGCCTCTGGAGTACAAACTCGTCAGTCAGTCAGTCAGTCAGTCAGTGATGGACAGGCTTTCGTATTTACAGGGCTGATCCCTGCAGTCCAGCCAAAAAATGAAAATACTTACTATACTACACACCTTATTGTCAATAATCCAAATTCTTCACTGTGCTAAACTTTAATGAGTCTGGTTGACAGTCTCTCTTCTTGCCTGTCACTCTTTCTCCTTTTCAACCTCTTTTGCTCTCCTCTGTCCTCCCCTGTGTTTTGCCCCCTGTCTTTTTCCTATAGGGGAAATATGTCTACTCTCTCTCTCTCTTTCTCTCTCTCTGTCATTCTTCTGTCCTTCTATCTTCACATCCACTTGTCCGTCAGCAATCATCATACCTTCATTGTATTCCTCTCCATTTGTCCCATCTGAGCCCCGTTCTGTCTCTATCTTCTCTCTTCTTTGATCTCTCTTCTGATATCTTCTTCTTTTTCTCCAGTATGTCAACTTGTCTTGGCAGTGGCCCCCATCACATTCTTCAGCCATCAAAGACTTCCAGTATTCATTGATAAAAATTCACAGAAGATGTCCATTACCAGGACCTTTTGAAATCAGGAAGTGCACATGGTGTTTTGTCGGAATAGAGAAGGGGAATGTTAGACATCTCGAACCTTTGGTTTCCTGACATTGATCACTCCAAATGGCGAAGAAAAGTTTTTGAACTTCCCTTTTAGCGGACATTAGGCCTCTCACACTTGTCGAAAAAGTAGGTTTGATAACAGTGAATCGCTATAACCGCTTGGTTTTTGAACTTGACCTCCTCACAGTGAACTTATGTCAGTGTCGTTTCTAGTCCTCGTCTTTTTCTCTCGTCTTGTTCTGTAATTTTCAGCCTCCTTAATCTCTTATCTTACCTTTCCACACACACACACACACACACACACACACACACTCTCAGACTCACACACACAGACACACACACACACACACACACACACACACACACTTACTTTCTCTCTCTGTTTCTACCAGTTGAACCATGTCCTCTTGGTTCCTCTTTTGCTCTTTCAGTGTTTTCACGATCCTCTTCTCCCTCCTCATTCTCGCCCTCCCCTTTTTATCTGTAACCACATCTCATAACCAAGCTTAGAGTCACCTAGTTTAACTCAACTAACTGCTGTCCCCACCATGTGTCCCCTTGGTAGAGCCCCTTCCCGTTACCCTACAGTACCACTACTACAGTCTGGTTGGTCCAAAAAAAACAAAAAAAAACAGAACGAACATCAATCATCTCTTTTTGATCTTCTCTATGATTTTTTCTTCTTTCAGGGAATGCCACAACTCTAATCCTCTCTAACTCTTACACCCCCTTAAGACACTGCACCCGTTTGGCATTGAGAGAGATCTTGACTTGCTATGAGATATAATTATCACTGTCCAATTTGACTTTGCTCAATGAATTTTAGAGAGTGAACAAAAAAAAAAAAAAAAAAGAAAAGAAAAGAATCTATCAGGATCAATCCAGTTGGATTGAGGATACTCTCTTTGCGCGGATGCACGGCCGCTTGTATTGTGAAAGTGGGTTTTGAGGGAAGTTGCAGGGGGGGGCGGGGTAGTGAGCTGGGTAGGTTTTAAGAGTTGGGGGTTAGATAATGGTAGTGAAGTAAAGGCATGTTGCATGCTCTGTGTGTCCGGGTTTGTGGGATTTTTTCTTGGGGGTGTTGTGTGGTGTTGCATGCGATCCTTGCACTCTCTGTCGCATGGCTACTGGCGACATCGAGACTGCCTGCTGCCTGCCGAGCGATGTGGATGTTGGCCGATGCCCTTCGCCTGCCGCACAATTGGCTTTGGGCATGCCCGACACTCGCACACACTCAGGATTACACGAGCACGTACACAAACCCACCGCCATCGTACTATCGTGCTTGCCATCGTGAGTGCCCAACGCTCATGTTCGTAGGTAAATCTGATGGATGTCAACTGGTACGGATAGAAACGGCAAGCCGCCCCAGCTGGCTCAGCTTGTTTCGTTCTATCCACGGGTGTCTCCATTGGTTTTACCTGGTATAGACATGTAAAGACAGGGAACCTCCTTACTGGTAGGGGGAGCTCTATAGAAGATGCCTCAGTTGAACAAAACAACAGCTGTCTCCTGAAAAATAGCAGAATTACACCAGTGATACTGTTATTGTTCTCCAGTCAACCTATTTTGTCTCCAAAGGACTCCAATTAAGTGCCCTTAATTGCAGTCTGTGCAAATAATTGTGTGTTAGCGGGTGGGGAGGGAAGCTAGTATCAGAGGGGGGAGGGGGGTTGGTGTATGTGTACTGTTATATATATCTATATGTGTACGTAACAACATAGATGTGTAAATGCACCACTGCATTCACACATTTAGGGAACATGGGCACAGGTTGGGTCGGAGGCCATTTTGGCTCCGATTGTTCTTCCTTGTGGTTCTCGGCTCTCACAGTTGCTTAGCAGCAGATGGCCCTCATTGGATAGCTGTGCTGTTTTGTTGAGTATCACTGGAAATTCAGGAGACGCAGGAACTCACCTGTTCAATTCCCTTTCTTCAAGCAAATGCTCTTGCATTTGTAAATGCATGCACTAATAAAATCAGACTTGACATAAAAATGCTTAGTGGTCCTTCAATTAAGCACATCTTCATCAGAGGACTTTTAAAGCTCTCCTAAAATAGTGCCAGCTGTTTAAATTCACTGACTTCACTTATCAGGCTAAACTGATCAGATACGTATCTCAGCGTGTTCTACTGGCACATTATCATCCTTGATTTAAATCTAATCTGTCTCAGGGAACGTTAAGGATAGCTGGACGAGCACAGTCCATCTCTAATTGGCTGTCGTCTATGGAGCTCTCTCAACCCTGACCCCAACCCCTCACCCTCTCCCCTCCCTGGAGGTTCAGGCACACCACCCTTTAGCAAGGACACGTCCCTTTCTCATCTTGTCATCCTGACTGGCTCTCCACAGAGGCTGCTACGAATGGATCTGCCGGTTGCAGACGACAACACGGTACATTTTAACTCCACCCTCATGGCGCTGATCAGGACAGCACTGGATATAAAGATTGCCAAGGGTACGGCTCTAAAGTATTATCATCCCTTTACACTATATGATCAGTACAGTTAATCTCGAGGGTAATTTATTGGTATACCTTCTCTCCTCTCAATATTATTATATTATTATAGCAAATGCGACTAATCTCATAATTGCATATTATGACACTAACAAATTACTTTTTGTTCTGGGTGAATGTGTACACGTGTGAATGGCTAAATATGTTTCTTTGGGGATTTTGTACTACTGTGACTCCCTTTTGGTCTGTACCTTCTTTGCCTTGTGTTCGTGTGTGTGTGAAATGTTTGCCCATGTGTGGATTTATGCACATGTGGTGTATGTGTGTGATACGAATGCTTGATGTGTGTGTGTGTGTGTGTGCACTCTGGGTTGCGGGGCTACCCAGGTGGTGCAGACAAGCACCAAATGGATGCAGAGCTGAGAAAGGAGATGATGGCGATTTGGCCAAACTTATCGCAGAAGACTCTGGACTTGCTGGTCACACCGCATAAGGGTAAGTTGCAGGAGAAGAAGGCATAGTGGTGTGCGTGTGTCCGATCACCAACTCACCAAGAGGACAGCTTCTGCCAGCCAGTGTCATTCACAGCTTTGCATCTCCTGATCAGGCCACTATGACATAAACACATAGCTGTACATATACTCACTAATTTAGATTATGTGCAAACAATTGTCCTTTGAGAGCATAATATTTCAGCAACTACCAGCCAGATTGTTTCACACACTTTTATCATTGACAATATGTATTAAAACCCAACAAACCACCAGATTTCCTTGATACTGACACTCAATATTCTTGGTCTAAAGTAGATATACCCCACTAGTTTTGGTGACTCCTTGATCCTTCTGTAGCGTCACCATCAAGCCAAAATTTTTAATTTCTCATTTGCAGTGTTCCTAAGAGGGATATCTTTTTTTTTTTTAACTTAAATAACCCTATATATGCTGTGGAAAAGTTGTCATCAGTGACTCCAGATATATCTTCCTCTGTGACTCTTGGAGGTGCACCCATTTCTTTTCACCCACCAGTGTGGAGTTAATTGCTACCAATCAGCTATGTAATTCCCCCACCCAACCACTAGGTGTCACTATTATATCAACAACGATCGCTCACTGGCACCACTACTGATAATTTAACCTAGGTCTCTGTCACGTTGTGGCCGGTAATGCAAACTTGTGTATCCTTCTAGCCCAGTGTTCCACAAATACAAATCTTAAAGGTCCACAAAAAAAAATGTTTCAATGAGTCAAAGGTCCGTTTATTAGTCGGTCAAGCCACAACAAATCAATGTGTCCACCACCAACTAACTTAACAATACAGTGGTGTATAGTAGAAAAATAGAATATATATGACTCAACTATAAAATGTGTTTTTAATTTTGACAACAAAACAAAATCAAATAAATATTCAAAAACAAAACTTATTTTTCGTTTTAACATAAATTCAAATAAATACTTATATAGCCTAAAACAAAACAAAACAAAATTCACAACCCCTGCAAATAATACAAAACAAATATCAACACTTTTCTTTTAAAATACAGGCACAAAGGCCACAAGAAAGGAGGAAAGTGCTGTTCTTAGTGCTGTGCATCAAAAGTGACTCATGTATAAAGTCAAAATGTGGGTCGCGCTGCAACTGCGCATGCCCAACAAGTCACAACGTTTCAACGTATTGTTGCCATGGAGACCAAAATACACACAGTGAAGGATTGGAGTCACATATCTAAACTTTCTTATATACAGTTGTGTTGCCTTTATGGCTTAAGTTTGTATATGCTTTAATTTTGAAATATATTTTATTTTGAAATGGGTTTTCTCTACGGAGGGAGTTGCATGTGTACAATTTGCTTCCTGTTAGTAGTGAAGAAGCTAGCTGAATCAACCCTCCTGTGTTTCTGTGTTCATCCAAACAATTCATGCTGTAAACGCCACAGAGGCAATGTCGTAAGTAGATAATTTCATGTTTGAATATAAATAATTGTTAAAAAAGGATATATTATTTACACGAAAAAGGATTTGATTGGTTGTTTTAAAATATTTAATTTATATGTATTTACAATGAGAAAAAGCACATGTTGAAAAGTAAAATGCAGATTTTTGTATTTTTATGTTACAGTTTTCACTCTGCCCTGTATGATGATACAAAAGAGGAACAGTAAACAGCAAAGAAAAGCTCACTATGCCTCAAGTCAATCATTTGCAGAGAAGAGTTTAGCTAGTTGGATAGCTGCAGTTGCTACACTGTAGTGAGGACAACATAGTGAAAAGACAGTGAAAAGCTGGTGTTGTACATCGTGGTAAGATGGATGGGAAACAAAATGACAAGATTTCAGTGGCTGGCAGGAGTGCACGGTCATCTGCATCATCAAGTGGCTCATTAATACGTGCACGTGCCAAAGCAGAAGCAGCTAAAGCACGCCTTGCATTTGCTGAACAAGAAGCTAAAGCTAAGATAGAAAGAGCAGCTAAGGAGGCTGAGCAAAAGAAAGAAATAGCCGATAGAGAAGCTGAATATCAGAAGATAAAGGCTGATAAAGATGCTGCATATCAGTTTGAGAAAGTAAAAAGGGATGCTGAGCTTGAAGAACTTGCTATACGCCGAGAAGCGGCAGCAGCAGAGGCTGAAGCAGCTGTGTGGGAATCAGCGGATGCCCAGGCATATCCGTTGGTGCTAGATGAGGTAGGCCCATCAGAGGAAGACAAAATGGAGCGGACAAGTGAATACGTCACCTCTCATTTTGACCCACAATCACGTAAAAGCTGTCCTTTAACTGACTCCCCAGATCAAGAAGCCATCAAAGCTCACTCACCAAAAAGTCAGCCCCCAGCAAATGAGACATTGTTTAGCCCTCGCAATCCCTTTAATCCACAACATCAGACCCCTGCATTTGCAAATGAAACATCATATGCTAATGTCACCAGCCACCATGACTTTTTTGACTATGTGTATGCCCCGCCAGTAGTTAAAATGGAAAATCAGGCTACGAACAGAGCATCTGACCAACAGAGGGATTCAAAAGAGTGTCAGTCCAACCTGAACAAGTCAGCACAGCTCTTCTATCCCATGTCCATGCCTACAGCTTCCTACAGTACACCCACAACTGAACACCTGGCGCAGTACCTGGCTCGGCGTGATCTGGTGAATTCAAGTTTATATCAGTTTGATGATAAGCCTGAACACTTTCGTGCTTGGCAGTCTTCATACATAAATGTCACACAAGGGCTAGGCCTCACACCTACTGAGGAGTTGGACTTGATGATAAAATGGCTCGGTAGAGAATCCAGCAATCATGTGAAACGTATACGGTCAGTGCACATAACAAACCCAGTCACAGCACTTAAGAAGGCCTGGGATCGCCTCCAGGAATGTTATGCAGCACCTGAAATGATCGAAAAGTCTCTTTTCGACCGACTAGACAATTTCCCAAGAGTTTCAGCAAAAGAACACGTGAAGCTACGGGAACTAGCAGATTTGCTGATGGAAGTACAGTGTGCTAAGGAGGACGGCTACCTCCCAGCTCTCTCCTACTTGGATACTGCACGTGGTATCGAACCCATAGTTGCAAAACTGCCCTATGGGCTTCAAGAAAAGTGGATTTCGGCTGGTTCAAAACATAAGGAAGAAAATAAAGGACAATTTCCACCATTTGAATTTTTTAGCCGGCTCATAAGTTATGAGGCACGGAAGAGAAATGACCCCAGTTTTTCTATCCCAAGCACTAGCAGCTCACCCACAAAGTTCGAAAGGGCCCCCTTTAAAGGCACAAGGAACCCCATTTCGGTTAACAAGACGGATGTTGATTCTGCACACACACGTGCAAGCAATGTGAAAGGTGTAAGTGACCCAAATAAAAGCTGCCCAATACACAGCAAGCCACATCCCCTCAAACGGTGCAAAGCCTTTAAAGCAAAGAGCCTGGAAGAAAGAAAGACTTTTCTCAAAGAAAGAGGGATTTGCTTTAGGTGTTGTAGCTCAACCACTCACTTTGCTAAAGACTGTCAAAATACAGTTAAGTGTATGGAATGCGAGAGCACCTATCATGACTCTGCCATGCATCCTGGACCTGCATCTCAAGCTAAGGCTTCTTCAACCTCACCACACAACGGCGGGGAGGGAGAAGAAAACAACACTACCACAGTTGTTAACTCAAGTTGCACTGAGGTTTGTGGGCCAGGACAAATTGGTCGTTCATGCTCCAAGATCTGCCTGGCGAAGGTATACCACAAAGGTCAACCAGACAAATACATTAAGGCCTACGTCATCTTGGATGACCAAAGCAATAGGTCATTGGCACGCTCAGGTTTATTTGAGTTTTTTAATGTAGAGTGTGAACCATACTCTTACTATCTGAAGACGTGTTCTGGAACCGTCGAAGCATCCGGGCGCAGAGCTGAAGACTTCGTTGTCGAGTCACTGAATGGAAGGGCTATAATCCCTCTCCCACCACTCATCGAGTGCAATGATATACTCGACAATCGGTCTGAAATCCCGACTCCAAATGCAGCTCAACACCATCCTCATCTCGCCAAAGTAGCAGAGCACATTCCTGATATCGACCCGACTGCTGAGATCCTCCTGTTGCTCGGCAGGGATGTAATAAGAGTGCATAAGGTCAGGGAACAGGTCAACGGGCCCCATAATGCCCCCTTTGCGCAGCGCCTAGACCTGGGATGGGTGCTAGTTGGAGAAGTATGTTTGGGAAGTGCACACAAACAGACTGTCAACACCTTCAAAACGACTGTGCTTGAGAACGGTCGACCCTCACTCCTACCACCTTGCACAAGCTTCTTGCACATCAAAGAGAAGATTGGTCACAGCACAGCAGTAAATGACGGCAAGTCAGAAATCAGTAAACCTGCAGAAGAGGTGTTGGGACAAACTGTCTTCAGTCATACTGAACATGACAACAAGCTAGCACCCTCAATTGAAGATGACATCTTCTTGAAACTGATGAGCAAAGAAGTCTACAGAGATGAGTCTAATAGCTGGGTTGCGCCACTCCCATTTAGGCAACCAAGGCAACATCTACCCAACAACCGAGAACAAGCAGCCAAACGATTTGCATCACTCCAGTGCAGCCTAAAAAAGAGACCAGAGATGCAACAACAATACATGGCCTTCATGGAAAAAATATTGGAGAACGGTCATGCAGAGGTAGCACCATCATTGGGAGAGAGGGAAGAATGTTGGTATTTGCCAACTTTTGGGGTTTTCCACCCACAAAAACCAGGCCAGATCAGGGTCGTATTTGATTCGAGTGCTAAACACTTGGGAATTTCTCTCAATGATGTGCTCCTCACAGGACCTGATCTCAACAATACGCTCCTTGGAGTTCTGATGAGGTTCCGGAAGGAAAAGGTTGCTATCCTGGCAGATATACAACAGATGTTTTACTGTTTTCAGGTGCAACAGGACCACAGGAATTACCTGAGATTCTTGTGGTACAAGGATAATGACATGACAAAGGAGATCATAGACTACAGAATGACAGTTCATGTTTTCGGCAACAGCCCATCGCCTGCTGTAGCTATCTATGGACTTAGACGAGCCATCAAAGAGGGCGCACAAGAACATGGAACCGACACTGTCAACTTTGTGGAGCGCCACTTCTATGTGGACGATGGCCTTCTTTCTGTGCCAACTGAGGCTGAAGCCATCGACTTGTTGAGCAGAACACAGACTTCTCTTGCCGAATCAAACCTTAGGCTTCACAAGTTTGTGTCTAATAGCCAAACTGTCTTGGAAGCCTTTGCACCTGAAGACTGTGCTGCAATCGTGGAGGGTGTGGATTTCTGTGGAGAGCAGGTCCTTACCCAACGCAGCCTGGGTCTCCTATGGGAGATAAAGAGTGACACTTTCACCTTCTCTGTGGACAATGACATCAAGCCATTTACTCGTCGTGGTGTCCTCTCCACAGTGAACAGTGTTTTCGACCCCTTAGGGTTTTTGGCTCCAGTAACAATCCAAGGGAGAGCCCTCCTCCGCGAACTCACAGCAGAGCTGTCTGATTGGGACACAACCTTACCTGAAGATAAGCTCAATAAGTGGCAGGCATGGCGAAACTCTCTAATGGACTTGAGACATCTTCATGTACCACGTACATACACTGCAGCTTCTCTCGCCAAGGCAGTGCATGTAGAGCTGTGCGTATTTGCTGATGCATCTACCAAAGCCATTGGTGCTGTAGCATACCTGAAAGCTGTACAAGAAGATGGTGAGACCCATGTTGGATTCGTCATGGGAAAGGCCAAACTTGCACCCCAGTCGGAACCAACTATTCCAAGGTTGGAACTTTGCGCAGCAGTCCTGGCTGTGGAAATGGCAGACCTAATTCATGACGAATTGGATGTGAGGCTGGATTCCACAAAGTTCTTCACTGATAGCAAAGTGGTTCTGGGGTATATCTTCAATGAATCTAGACGCTTCTATGTCTATGTACATAATAGAGTACAGCGCATTCGCCAAACCACTAAGCCTGATCAATGGCACTACGTGCGCACAGAAGATAATCCTGCGGACTACGCATCGAGGTCTGTTCCTGCCTCACTCCTGGCGCAGACAACATGGTTCACAGGACCCGACTTTCTACTTAACCCTCCGAACGAACCAGAAGCAGTCCAGTCCTTTGACTTAGTGAAACCTGAGCTGGACCCAGATATCCGTCCATCAGTGAGGAGCTATGCAACACACCTTCAAGAGAAAGTTCTCAGTACAGAACGCTTTCAAAGGTTCTCCAGTTTCAACTCTCTTGTTCGAGCTATAGCACTGCTAATTCACATCGCAAGGTCTTACAACCTTTCCAATCACAGGGAAAAATGTAAAGGATGGCATAAGTGTGATCTATCTCGTACTCCAGAAGAACTATCTCAAGCTGAGAAAGTCATCATCTCAGCTGTTCAGAAGAGAGCATTCCCAAAGGACTTTGAAGCCTTGACATTGAACAAGCCAGTCCCTCTAAGCAGCAGTCTTCGTTGTCTTAGTCCAACCTTGCAGAACAATCTCATCTGTCTCGGAGGTCGCTTGAAAAATGCTAACCTGGAAATTGGAGAGAAGAATCCAATAATCCTCCCAAAAGATGATCATGTGTCTTTGTTGCTTGTCAGGCACCATCATGCTCAAGTTAAACATCAAGGCCGTCATCTGACAGAAGGAGCTGTCAGAGCGGCAGGATTATGGCTCCTAGGAGGAAAAAGGCTCATCAACTCTGTCTTGCACAAATGTGTAACATGCCGTAAGCTTAGGGGAAAAATGCAGGAACAACGCATGGCGGATTTGCCACCCCAGCGTCTCCAGACCTGCCCTCCTTTCACGTATGTGGGGTTGGATGTCTTTGGACCCTGGCTCATCACCACTAGACGCACAAGGGGAGGACAGGCTGAAAGCAAGCGGTGGGCGATACTGTTCTGTTGCATGAGCTCTCGAGCCGTTCACATCGAGGTCATTGATTCAATGGACACCTCAAGCTGTATCAACGCTTTAAGGCGTTTCTTTGCCATAAGAGGACCTGCAAAACAACTCATGTCTGATTGCGGCACCAACTTCATGGGAGCATGCAAGGAGCTTGGAATAAGTAAAAACCAACCAGACCCAACCGTGCAGAGGTACCTAAACCAACAAGGATGCTCATGGGAGTTCAACCCCCCGCATGCTTCGCATATGGGCGGGTCTTGGGAACGTCTTATTGGCATGGCCAGAAGAATTCTGGACTCAGTGCTTCTTGAACAGCACAGTCGCTTAACCCATGACGTTTTGTGCACGCTAATGGCAGAAGTGACCGCCATTATCAATGCAAGGCCTCTAATCCCAGTCTCAAATGACCCTGAGGATCCATTCATTCTGTCACCGTCAATGCTTTTGACTCAAAAAGTGGGAGTCCCACCTCCACTTGGAGACTTCACAGACAAAGACCTCCTCACCAAGCAATGGAGACAAGTACAAGCTCTTGCCAATAAATTTTGGAGCCGTTGGAGTCGACAGTATTTGCCAACCTTGCAGCACAGGAGGAAATGGAACAAATCACACCCAAACCTACAAGAAGGAGACCTCGTTCTTCTCAAAGACAGTCAAGCTGCCCGCAACAACTGGCCAATGGCTATGATCACAAAGACTTTCTCTGGAAGTGATGGAAAAGTGAGAAAGGTGGAATTGAAGACCACAGACCAAGGACATTCAAAGACGTTCTTCCGACCAGTCTCAGAAGTTGTTTTACTTCTTGCTAAAAGTGATGTTCAGATACATGTGTAGTTCATGTGGTAATTAGTTAGTGACCTCACAGAGGCCAGGCGGGGAGTGTGTTGCCTTTATGGCTTAAGTTTGTATATGCTTTAATTTTGAAATATATTTTATTTTGAAATGGGTTTTCTCTACGGAGGGAGTTGCATGTGTACAATTTGCTTCCTGTTAGTAGTGAAGAAGCTAGCTGAATCAACCCTCCTGTGTTTCTGTGTTCATCCAAACAATTCATGCTGTAAACGCCACAGAGGCAATGTCGTAAGTAGATAATTTCATGTTTGAATATAAATAATTGTTAAAAAAGGATATATTATTTACACGAAAAAGGATTTGATTGGTTGTTTTAAAATATTTAATTTATATGTATTTACAATGAGAAAAAGCACATGTTGAAAAGTAAAATGCAGATTTTTGTATTTTTATGTTACAGTTTTCACTCTGCCCTGTATGATGATACAAAAGAGGAACAGTAAACAGCAAAGAAAAGCTCACTATGCCTCAAGTCAATCATTTGCAGAGAAGAGTTTAGCTAGTTGGATAGCTGCAGTTGCTACACTGTAGTGAGGACAACATAACAGTCTATGATCTAAACCAGCGATAAAACGGATCATTCCGACTCGCGCGAACTTCCACATTTAATAATAATAATATTTTATGGAAGATTTTTCTTTTTTTAAGATTAGACCAGGGTCCGAAGATACTTATCCCGCGGTCCGGATGCGGACCGGAGTTCGCCGTTTGAGGCAAGGCAAGGCAGTTTTATTTATATAGCACATTTCATACACAATGGCAACTCAATGTGCTTTACATAAAACAGAAAAACATGTAATTTGAGAAACATTAAAACATACAATTAACCCCCCACAACCACACTAATAATAAAAAAACAAAGTACAGAAAAATAGAAAGAGAGAAATAAAATGCTAGAATAGAGCATTAAATATAAGATTGCAGCATAAAATAAGGATTTGCTTTAAAATCATTAAAAGGACATAGAGTGTGAGGAGGAGGATCCCTGTTCTAGCCTATAGCTTTACCAAAACTTGGGAGGGATTATGCATTGCACTGAACTGCACATGTATTGTATGCACATTAGCAGACTCGTGTACACAGACACATACATCACATCAGGATGCACACAGAAACACACACGAGCACTGATAAACTCTCCACTTATTTAGTCAGTCCTGGTATCAGGGGGTGCCTGCTATAGAAGATCCTCTATAGAAGTCTTTTCACTACAGGAGTAATACAGCAGCAAGTAAACTAGTCAAATAGATATAGTAGAGGCTAGTAAGTTAGCGATATGAATGAATGAATGAATGATCATGTTAAAATTAGTTAATGGTTTAATGGTTAACAAAATAGAAAGTAGAAAGTATAATGATGCATGTGTTTGCTACAATATCCAGCTGGTTGCCTGTTATAAGTGCATGTCAGCTAATGAGATTTAAGATATGTATTGTCATGTCTTATTGCCTTGCTATATGATAAAAGGTATAAGATAACTTCTCTTATCACATGCTAATATCAGTTTTTAATGCTGCGGGACTTGCAGCCATGCCACTTTGAAAAGGTCACCACCATTTATTGAGAAAACAAAGCTCAATATTTTTCTGATTTTAAATGTTTATGTGTTTCCATCCAAACTCTGGGGATACATATCTGGAGTTTTTAGAAAAAATTGAGCTCCTGTTTTTCAGGGACGATACGACTATGAGGTGTCCATATTTTAGTGAGGTGGCTACCTTGTCCTCAGCCTTAATGTTATAATTAAACATTAAGTATACTAAAGTTAGATGATAGTTGAATGATAAAGGTATGATCATTGATTCGTAGCAAGTACAGCATCTGCCTGTGAAAAGACTACTGCCTTTGTTGTGTTAATGATTTATTTAATTGTACAGTGTTGTTAAATTGTGTTTCTGTTTTGCACCGGAGTGAGCTCAGCTGTTTCAATTGAGGCTTCACAGGGAATATTTAGACAGTGGTCCCCAATGTTCCTTCAAGACAAAAGAGAAACATACAGTATTTCTGAGTGTTTAATAAAGTAACCTCTTAACAGCCCCCAAATTTGGTGATCAATAACACATCATCAGCAAACTGACATTGTCAATGCCGTATAAAAGTAATCTATTAGCCAATAAGAATGAGAATGAGGTTTTGTGATTTGCACAAGCATGAAAGTAAGCATGTTTGCATGTATGTTATAATAAAACCTCAAGTTTAACGTTTAAAGGTACAACAGGAAATGGTAATTGTGTGTAAGATGGAGTCTATCAATATGCTTCATTTGGCGCTTTTCCACTACACAGTTCCAGCACGGCTCGACTCGACTCGGTTTTTTTTGCATCTCCACTAGGGATAGTACCTGGTACCTGCTACTTTTTTAGTACCTGCTCTGCTGAGGTTTCAAGCGAGGCGAGCCGATATAAATGTGACGTCAACAGACTGCTGGCCACTGATTGGTCAGAAGAGTTGTCGCTGGAAGAGTCATGAGCCGTCCCACACAAGAATCAAACCCGCCATTTTTAAATACTGGCAACAGCGTTACAGCCATACGGCTCAGTTTTCTTGCTTTGTGTGTGACAGAAAGCCACATACAGCAGCAAGTACACCATCGCCTCCATGTCCTCCATTGTTTATGTGTTTGTGTCGCGTATAAAACGAAGTCATGGCAGTTTTGCGGAGCCATGCTATGACGACCCCGCCCACGTTGAGTAGGTACTTCTTTGTAATGGAAAAGGTCGTTCCTGGAACCGTGTCGAACCGAGCCAAGTAGTGCTGGAACTGTGTAGTGGAAAAGCGCCATTTGAGAAACGGATACTTACTTTGCTTTTTCACTCATCCTTGGGGATCACTAACTAAATATTCTCTGACTGAACTATTTCATCTAAAGTGGGAAACAACTGAACCCACCTAATCAAGAGCTGAACATTTTAGTTTAAATTCTTGACTCGGGAGCTCAGGTCTGTCTCCACATGGATGGAAATGAAACAGAATCTTCCCAGCTCCTGGTGTTATCGTGCATGTTATTGTGTCAGTGATTTTTTTTTGTGTGTGTTGTTGTCCTCCCACTCCCATTCCCCCCCACGGCTCAGGGTCCCATCTCGCTCGGGTCTAATCTTGCAGGGTAACTTGTCATTTTCTCAGCAGCCACAGACTTGACGGTGGGCAAAATCTACGCCGCCATGATGATCATGGAATACTACCGGCAGAGCAAGACGAAAAAGCAGCAGGCCCTGCGAGAGGAACAGGTAGACTCCATTCCAGAGATATTGCCGAACCCGGAAAGACCATAATTCCTACCCCCCCCCCAACCCCCCGCCACTTTTTACTTCCTCTCCCTTCCTGGCCCTCTTTCTTGATACCACCTTTACCAGCCCATGGACTGAATTGTGCATTTATCCTCCCAAATATGGATTTAAAAGCATAAGAAGAACCATGTCTTATACATTTAAATCCAACATGGACTCCCAGCTACAATCCAAACACCTTCTTCCTAAGGTTTTATTTTAATGACCCCATCACTTCCCCTTCCCTTAAATCTTTACCTCCCTCCCTCGCAACCTGTGCTGTACCCTTTTTATAAGCATGCTACCTTCAGATCAGCGTCCTTTCTCAAGCACCTTGTTGTTTCCTTGGCCAGCTGCCTTCCTTTTCCCCGTGCCTGCCAACAAAGTTACCCAAGCTGTTTTACTTTCTCCAACTGGCAAACCGATCTTTCCCTTCCCTACTGCTTCAAGTTTTCCTTATCTTCTCACCATGGGCTGTTTTATCTTGGTGAGGAGAATTAGGAGGTTATGAAGGTTTTAACCGAATTACAACGACTGTATGTTCTTTGTTGTTGTTGATGATGATGATGTTCTGAACAACGATGATGATACCACATGGCCTTACCTTTTTGCTCCCTGTCAGTGCTCTTCCCCCCTTCCTGTCGATGAATGCCTCTGAGATGCACTCGCTTCCTCTGTCTCTGTATTTTCAGTCCACATACTGGACATGTGGAAACATCTCTCCAGTCACGTAATGCTTTCCGTTTGCTCCTGCGATATCGTAACTTTGATTTTAACCCTCCGTGTTGTCCTTGAGTCGAGGAAGGAAGGAAAGGAGGGAGGAAGGAAGGAGGGAGGAAAGAAGGAAGAAGGAAGGAAAGGAGGGAGGAAAGAAAGAGAGAAGGAGGGAAGGAAGGAGGAAGGAAAGGGTGGGAGGAAAGAAAGAGAGAAGGAGGGAAGGAAGGAGGAAGGAAAGGGTGGGAGGAAAGAAAGAGAGAAGGAGGGAAGGAAGGAGGAAGGAAAGGGTGGGAGGAAAGAAAGAGAGAAGGAGGGAAGGAAGGAGGGAGGAAAGAAGGAAGGGGGGAAGGAAAGAGAAGGAGGAGGGAGGGAGGAAGGAAGGAAAGGAGGGAGGAAAGAAAGAGCAAAGGAGGTAAGGAAGGAAAGGAGGGAGGAAATAAGGAAGGAGGGAGCAAAGAAAGAGTGAAGGAGGTAAGGAAGGAAAGGAGGAAGGGAGGAAAGAAGGAACAAGTCAAAACAGACGGGGTCAATTTGACCCAGGAGGACGACAGGGGGGTTAAATCATTACAACCAACAACATGTTAGGACAAACTCCAAATGTCATCTACTCCTCAATCAAAACCTGCAGAGTAGAGAAATGCATTGGTGAATGGAGAGTATGTTCGTCTTCTTTTTGACAGCACCCCTGTAAATACAGTCTGCACTGTTATGTTCCTGAATGCAACCATCCCATTGGACTGAATGGAAAGGTCCATACAGGCTTTCGCAAAACATCAGCAGTGCACAAGGACTTTAATCAGCCTGTGTGTCTGTCTGTGTCGTCTCCCGTCTCTTCTCACACTGTATATGCATCATTTCAAGTGGTCGTCTCAACTGTCTTCAGCGTTTGTTGATTGTTGATGTTCTTTATTGTATGAATGTCGTTATTTGGTGTTTTCCTCTTTGTCTACTGTCTGTCATTCTCCCGGTTTTTTCTCTCTCCATTTTGAAGTCTGTCATTTGTAGTCCCGTCTCGTTTCGGTCTTCCATGTCGTCTCTGTCATTCTGATCTGCTCTCCGGTTTATTCCTTCAGGTAGAGAGATGGGACCTTGACTTATCAAGCTCTCCCGATTTTGGTCAATCCAGGTCGATTGTCACCATGTTTCCCTAACCAAAGACCATTCTCTCTCCGATCTATATGTTCATGAATCTGTCTGTCTGCTGTGGCAGTATAGGTGGGATGTTGGAGGTTCCTGTGACCAGTGGCTTTGTATGTTATCAGCTATTTGTGGAGCCATCCGTTGATACATATGCCGCTGCTGCTAAACAGTATCGAACCTGCTGTCCAGAGACAAACTTGAGCCATTTCTTTCCTCAGCACAGGAAACAGTGATAATTGGACAGGATTTGACAAACTTCGGACAGGCAATAAAACATTTTAAGATAATTATAAGTAATGCACCTGTGCTGGTACCCATCTATCGCATCAGACAAATCACTTACTTATATAACCAGTCACTTAAAAGATTAATTTGATAGTACATCTGTGTAAGTGTTATGCAATTTGTTTCTTTAATTTACATGTAACCTCTTGTCCAGAAGATACTCTTTTGTGTCTGAGGAGGTGTGGTCATGTATCTCTGTCTGAACACGTCTCGATTCATCCCACACTCATTTAGCATTCAGCCGTTAACTTCCAGGCTGTGGATGATACATTCAGTAGCAGTCATAAGCAAACTATCCCTGAGAGGACTCCGCTAAGTTGCTTATTACTACAACTGGTTCAGGATCAAATGTCCACTTCCCACTAAATGGCATATTACTCAAAAATTTTGGCTCACACGGATTGTCAAAAGATGATTTTTGAGTAAAATGTCTCTTAAATGATGTGTTTCATGAGTATGGTGATCTGGTCCAAGACCTGTGATTCAAGAGCAATCTTATCTCAAATGCCTAAGGTAGAAGTTCCCCTGTGACACAGATCTGAGATCAGCCTTCCCTCCCTGAACATCAAGCCAAGCTGATGTGAAGGAAGCGGTCAAAGCATTTTAAAGTTGGAAAAGCTACATTGCTCATTTTAGAAGCTAGTTTAGATTTGATCGTAGATCCCAGATCAGTCGTCTTGCAGGGAACTTTACCTTGGATACCCACAGCCATGTGCTTGCCAATGGCGCCCCCGTGTGGGTGCATGATGCGAGTGCATCCTGTGTTTGTGTCCTGTGTCTGCCCCCTGAGTGTGCCTGATTCCAGCCTGCCGGCCATGTCATGTATCTCACACAGAACCGAACGCCATTAATGTTTCAGCTAATGGCGCCGGCCTCAGAGGGAGGGGGCACGGACGGCCAGGGGGGGCAGGGTCTGAACGGCCTCCCCAGCACCCAGCCGGACAACGTCAACAGCATGTGAGTGGACCAGGGTGGGATAGTAACCTGTGTGTGAGGCATGGAAACTTACAATATATGCAGGATTCAGACAGACGGTGCATCAGGTTGGATCAACGACATGAAATATTAAATGTCATGTATTGTTCCTGCAAAGTATATTGGTTAAAAAAAATGTCACCACTGAGACCGGTTAATACTCCACACCTCAGCTGCAGAATTTAGTATGATTTTAGATGCAGTTTGTAGATGCAGTTGTTATTGTGTTGCACAAAACATTTTCAAATATCTCAGGGTTTTCTTCTTAAAGTCCACAATACCTCTGTTGCTTAGTCAAAACAAAGCAAACCTCTCATTGGATATTATCTACAGAGTGTGACAAAGGTTACACTGACAAAAAAAAAGGATGGAGGTCACAGGAAAACAAACATTATAAGAAAAGTCAGCTGTGAGTAATGACTTGAATTATTGGCTCAACTCTTGAATGACTAGTTAAATGAACTGGTACAATGATGTGTATGAGGATCCCAAGCGTCATACAGTCATTTTTTTAGCTTCAGGTTTCTTTGACCATGTTTTTCAGAGGTGTTTTTGGTCTTCTGTTCATTTCGGATGTCTAAACATTGTGTAACCATCAGTATTATGGGCATAAAAATGGCCCTCATGAATTCTACATAAGTTCTGTTTAACTGGTTTCAAAGGCTTTATTTCAATGTATAAGTATCTGTGTAATCCCATTGTCCATTGAGTTACCAAAAGAAAACTGTTTCTAGTATAGTCTCATAATGTAAAGCTTAATTTTTTGGGTGATATAAATATGAATTAATTTTTAAGAAATACAAGAAATCCTTTGGAGACAGAGTTAAATGAAATTACAATATAAACTATTTCATACATTTTTGATTTGTCAAAGATGCCCTCTGGCTTTTAATCAGCAAAGCATTTTAAGGACTGCCATAATGTGTAATACCCTGACGTGTGTGTGTGTGGGTACCAGACCTCCCGAAGGTGGCATGACTGACAGCCAGTCGTGGGTGACGAACAAAGCCCAGGAGATGTTCCAAAACCCGGGTAACTGGAGCCCCGACAGACCCTACCCTGACGATCTCCACGACAACCGGCACAACCCACAGGTATGACGAGCACAACAAACACACACGTCGTCTCCTTGGTAACGCACCAGTTCAAGCCCGACTACCCGACTACCCAACATGCTGGTTACTTTATGTTCAGGTGACGGTAGATGTGCTCAATCAGTCATCAATGAGGTCGAGGGTTCAGCGAGTGCTCGGTTAGCAAAAAATATAAAAGATGCAGGTGGGAAACATTGCTCAGGATTCCTGCTTTTGCAATATTGATATATTCAAAACATCTTCAAAGCATCTAAGTGGCTTAAAGATAAGTGACTAAGTGTAAAGAAACTCCCCCCTGATTCCCCTCTATGCTTCCTCAGGTAAGTGGTCTAATTAAAATGATCTTTTCTGATTGATATCTAACCTCTAAAGTGGTTGGATCGGCATTTCGTGGTTAGACCCCAATCCATTTTACTGGCCTCTGATTTGAAGTGATTTTTGTAACTGAACTAATGAGTCAGTTTGAGTGTTTTTTGAGAGTCCTCTGGAGAGCTAAAGAGTCAGAAATTCACTCCATCATTCCCTGACACCAAGTTGTGAGCCACCTCCGTTTAAACTGGAAGAAGTTGAAAGAAGCGATCCTTTCTGTATCTGAAGTGCTTGGATGTTGCCACTGCCAGCAGACAAGACTGTAGTGTCACTCTCTTCTTTGATCTCTTTTCTTTTATCAAACGTCCCTCTATCTGTTTTTTTGCTCTTTCTTTATCTACCTCCTCCAAGTCCACCCCTCCTGTACTTTTCCTTGTCTTATATCATCTTCCTGTTTCCTTGATCTTCTTCTGATCCTGATACGTCTGTTCCTTCTCCAAACCTCCTCTCCTCTGAAGTCGATGGCTTGGAGTTGGTAGATGTGTTTTTGTGATGTTACACCTTTTCCTCCTCACTGCCTTTTTACTTTCGCTTGTCTGTTGGGACGTCCCTTACTCTCCAGCCCCTCATCTCTGTCTCCAATCCTATGACTAACATGAAAAGGTGTTTTATGGATTTGGAAAGTCTTTGGAAGTAAGAGCTGATATTTGAAAATTAGTTGAATTTGAGTTAATTCTATATATTTTTGGATCTTTTGATGGCAGTTTGTAGCTAGAAAAAAAGTGTCCAAAGATGCTTTTAGCAGGTTTTAGCTTTCAGAGGCCCAATTCAGAACATAATTATAAGTAATGAAGAGTAGAAAACCTACACACTGTAACGATAGAGAGAGAGTTAGGCAATGCCATCGATAGAGAACATTTTAATTTATTTAACCCTCCTGTTGTCCTCGAGTCAAGGAAGGAAGGGAGGAAGAAGAAATGAAAAGAGGGAGGAAAGAAGGAAAGGAAGGAGGAAGGAAAGAAGGAAGGAAGGAAAAGAGGGAGGGAGTGAGGAAGGGAGGAAGGAAGAAAGGAAGGGAGGGAGGAAAGGAGGAAGGCAGGAAGGAAGGAGAGAAGGAAGGAAAGGAAGGAGGAAGGAAGAAAAGAAGGACAGAGGAAAGAAGGAAGGGGAGGAAAGAAAGAGACAAGGAGGGAAGAAGGAAAGAAGGACGGAAAGGAGGGAGGAAGGGAGGAAGAAGAAAGGAAGGGAGGAAGAAAGGAGGGAGGGAGGAAGGAAGGGAGGAAGGTGGGGGGGGGAGAAGGAGGGAGGGAGGAAGGAAAGGAAGGACAGAAGGAAGAAAGGGGTATAGAGGAAGGAAAGACGGAAGGGAGGAAAGAGGGGAAGGAAAGAAAGAGAGAAGGAGGGAGGGAGGAAGGACAGACGGAAGGAAGGAAGAAAGGGAGGAACAGTCAAAACAGATGGGGTCAATTTGACCCGGTAGGACGACACGAAGGTTAAAAAAAAAAAAAAAGTTGGTTGCAACAGTTAATTTATGCAACATCAATTTTGCATAAATTAAGACCAACTTGTAGTTTATATAAGCCTGAAATTAAAAAAAAATTATTGATAAATCTTTTGACTTTTATTTCATACCCCCCCCCCCATACCCCCCCACCTCTGCTAGCTCCCACCTCAATCAGTTGACGCCCCCTCCTCCACCTGCCAGAGCCCCCTCTCTCAGCAGACAGTGGTCACGCCCCCCTCTCGTTGTGTTTTACAGAAGGTAGAGATGAGGGAGATGGGGCGGGACGGGTACTCCGACACTGAGCCCTATCACCCAATGGATGGGCATGGGCGGACCCTCTCCATGCCCCGCCTCTCGGCAGACAACCAAGTGAGCACCTTCATCCCACCATCATCACTAGCATCACTATCATCATCATCATCTGTCCATTATTATACCTGTTAGCGGTGAGGACAGTTGAAGTGGATTTAAAAAAGTCTTTCCTTGCATCCTAAAAAAGAGGAGATGAGTCTAAAATAATACAGATATTAAAACATATATCTATTGCGAATTTGAAACATAACATCTGTATTTCCCTTTTTAATACAACTTTGTCTTATCTTGTCTTATTATTTTGATATATACAACAACATTTTATAATATTATCCTGCAGGATTTTATGTTTGGATGCAAAGACGCAAAAAAGACCTTTTCTAAATTCACTTCTGCTTGTCTGGTCTTTCAGTTTGTCTTCCCTCCTTCCCCTTTCACCATCTCCCCACCTCCTCCTCCTCCTCCTCCTGCCTCACTCCACTCCTCTAAAGCAGCTAAACACCCACTCAATGAGATCTCCTCTCTGAGCGGTAAAGCTAAGCAAAGTGTTCTAGATGTATATCCTATAAATATATATCTAGAAGACTTATATAAAAACAACCTTCCAACCTTTATCCTCCTCCCTAAACCATTTCCATTAAATCCTTGGTGTGTCTGTCCTGTGTAAACTGTGGCCAGAGTTAGTGTCACTCGTCTGCGATGAAAAGGAGAAAATACCCCCATAAGTAATATACGTTATTCATTAGGTGTGATGCTAAAGTGTTTCTGTAGCAGTTAAAGCACAAAGTTAAACACGTTGGGCAACTTAAGATCATTAATTGTGTGTGTGTGTGTGTGTGTGTGTGTGTGTGTGTTTTTGTGTGTCAGATAGAGAGAAAGAAGTGTGGTAGAACTTCCTGTGGACGATTTTGCGATCAAAATTTCTTCAGTTTTTGTACTTTTAGCAGCAGATGTTATGCACTTAGAGCGATGGTTCGGCGTAATTTCGACCTAGCGTCATATGTACCATAACATCTATCTAACCAGCACCTCAGCCCAAGAGCCGTCAGCCGAATGGCTTAGTACAGGCACTAATGGGACCAACAGTGTATCTCGTTAATTACCCAGGCGGGGAGTTCTGGTCCTCTGAAATGAGGCCAACGTGGAAGTAACTTAGAGCTGCATTCTATCAAAAGGCCACCAGGGGGCGACCGTCTCTATACAAGTCAATGGAGAATTCACCAACTTCTCACTTGATTTCTAACCTCAGTAAACGTTTTCAAAAAAATGTTTATGGTCTCAATCGCTAGTTTAAAGCCTTCTTCAATGCAGTATGATGTTCATTTGGGACATTTTGGCCTCCCTGATTTTATATTTGACGATAAAGCAGGGTATGCATTAGGGCGTGGCTACGTCCTGATTGACAGGTTGATTGACCAATGTCCTCGAGATCCAGCCCTCGCAACCATAGCAACCTCCCCACTCCGCCCATGCCCATATGAGTAGAATCCACTTTTTTTTTTTCCCAGCATGCACCTGAAATTTTTCAAGATGGCGCTGCCCAGATTCGAAACTATTGGCTTCCGAGCAGCAGTCCACAAACCAATGGGTGACGTCACGGATGTTGCGTCCATTTCTTTTATACAGTCTATGAAATGACCCCACTAATAATGCCTGGATTGTTATCAAACTTCTACAGTACTACAAATAGGCTCTTTACTCATAAATCGATGCATTGGAAAGTTTGTAAGTACACCAGGAGTTTATTAAAATAAACACTTACCTGATGGCTTTTACTCTGCTGCTACTGCTGAAGCTGTAAACATCTCACGAGATCCCGCACAGATCTCTAGATGTGCTCTGTGCGGCATCTCATGATATTTCGAAAAGGGCTGAGGTGCTGATTAGATAGACCTCATGGTGCATATGACGCTAGGTCGAAATTATGCCGAACCATCGCTTTAAGAACGGTGCCAGCTGACTTTTGGGAATTTTGGGTTTAACATATTAGACAATGTCCATATCTGGATGTTAGGATCCTAATTTTACAGATAAACAATGTTTTTTTTTAAAGGTGATGGAGATTAAAGGGACATAGCACGTCCCTGCTTTCATCTCTCAGACTAAAACCAACTTTTATTTTCAGTTGCTCTGTGCTCACTAATTCGTCCCTGCATGCTTTTAAATCTTGAGTTGCAGGTGGATTACTGCTCTGCTTAGTTTCTTTCATGCTGGCTTTGTATTCTCATCATTTATGAACTTGCACAACCTTTTTTTTGTGGTTCTTTTAATTAATTAGTTGCGTTTAAAAAATGTGACAAAAACCAAAAGGTGTGAGGGTTACTGTGAAGCCTCTGGCTGCAGTTACACACATATTCATGCATATAAGCCTGACCATACTCCGACACGTCACCTCATCCAGTCAAGCTGCTCTCACTTTGGTATGTTGGATACTCCACGCTGTGCTTCTGAATGTTCATTTAGAGGATGAGGAAGGACTGTGGTAGAAAGAGAGAGTGTTAGTCTTTATTTCTAGTCATTCTTAAGATTTTCACTTCTTAACAAATCAGATATTGAGTGTAAACTGTATATTGTTTTTACTTTAACCCTTACATACTGTTCTCGGTCTGATTTGACCCATTTTTACATTTGAGAGAAAAAAAAACAACCTTAAGGAAGAAGGAAGGAAGGAAAGGAGGGAGGAAAGAAGGAAGGAGGGAGGAAAGGAAGGGATGGGGGAAGAAGGAAGGAAGGATGAAGGAAGGAAAGGAAGGAGGGAAGGAAAGGAGGGAGGAAAGAGGGAGGGAGGGAGGAAGGAAGGAAGGCGGGAGGAACGAAGGAAGGAGGGAAGGAAGGCGGGAGGAAAGAAAGAGAGAACGAGGTAAGGAAGGAAGGAAAGAAGCAAGGAAGGAAGGGAGGAAAGAAGGAACAAGTCAAAACAGACGGGGTCAACAGGACGACAGGAAGGTTAAAAGGATTAATCACATTAATGACTGATGAGTGTTCATCAATGATTTGTGGTTCCATAATTATATAAATAGAGTTAAACTATGAGAGGATCCTGTGAAACGCCCAAATATGAACAATATGTGAGGGTTAACTTTTAAATCTGAGAAGATATCGAACCGATTATACCAGGTTTATATTAACTTCTTGTATACTCTAAAATATGTAAATACACTCAAAGTGAAGCTGAAAGTTAAAAAAAAGTAGAATCTGATCTCTGATGGGTTTTTTTTATTTTACTGTTGGAAAGGAAACAGTGTGCAGATTCTACTTTATTCTCCTTTTTTAGTTCAGCACCTGTTTAAGAGTTTTTTTTAGATCTTAATTTCCTTTTCTTTTTTTTAAATTTAATCTGTACTGTAAAACAAACACAACAAAAACCTATTATCTCTATCATTCTCCAAATTCTCAAAATCTGCACTCATCTCACTCTTTCTGCATTTATCTTTTTTATTAAGAAGCATAAGCAACCATAAACCTCGCTTACAGCTTATAGCTCTTTTATTTTTTTGGGCAGCATTTCAACAAGTTTTTCCCAGTTTGTCCCAGTTCTTTAAGCTCCACTCATTTGGTCCTCCATGTTCATTTATTTAAAAAACAACAACCTGATACTAGTTTGTTGCCGTGCTACTCCTTTAGTAACTGTCCTGGTCCTGGTCTTGGTGTTTATATATTACATAATAATGAAATAATATAGCAACATAAAGAGCTGTGGGAGTGTCGAAAATGTCCAATGTGTGTATGTGTGTGTGTGTCTGTGTGTGTGTGTGTGTGTGTGTGTGTGTGTGTGTGTGTGTGTGTGTGTGTTTGTCCTATAAGTGTGTGTGTGTGTGTCCGTACACTGTTACTTACTGTCTTCTAACACTGCTCTGCCTTACAGAGAGCTCACGCTGCTTCGGTAAGTGTGTGTATGAGTGTGTGTATATATATATGTGTGTGTGTGTGTGTGTGTGTGTGTGTGTGTGTGTGTGTGTGTGTGTGTGTGTGTGTGTGTGTGTGTGTGTGTGTGTGTACGCACATGCATCTTATATTGTCCTCTCTCGCTCACTGGCGCACCCACCTTGCTCTTATATGTGCGCATTGGCCTTCCTTCAATTAACTGGTTCTCCTTCTCTTTCTCTCTTTCTCTTTCTGTCTTTTCTTCTTCTTCATCACTTATTTCTGTACTTGTTTCTCCTCCCCCTTCCACCTTCCCTTTACTCTCCGTATTTCCCACAACTCTTTTATCCCTCTCCTTCTGTTTTCTCCTTCCCAAAATAATCTCATTATTCTTCCTTTCCTTCTCTCTGTCATTCTTTCTCACTCCTTCTATCCGTGTCTTTGTTTCTGTCTCTGTCTCTGTCTCGTTCTCCTCCGGTCCCGGCAACTGTGCTACGTCGGGCCCTATGCTCTGTTTGTCCGTGTGTGTGTGTGTGTGTGTGTGTGTGTGTGTGTGTGTGTGTGTGTGTGTGTGTGTTGTGTGCTACACTGCTCTGCTCTACGTATCATCTCTGTGTTTGCCTGCTCTGCAGCGGAGGAGACACAGGCCTCGCGGAAATAACCTCAGTGTATGTACCTCTCTCTCTCTCTCTCCCTCTCTCTCTTTCTCTCTCTCTCTCCCTCTCTCTCCCTCTCTCTTTCTGTCTCTCTCTCTCTCTCTCTCTCTCTCTCCCTCTCTCTCTCTCTCTCTCTCTCTCTCTCTCTCTCTCTCTACCACTCTCTCTCTCTCTCTCTCTCTCTCTCTCTCTCTCTTTCTCTGTCTCCCTTTATTCTTCTTTTCTCTCTCAATTATTTCTCAAAGTGATCTGATTTATTTCAGCTTGAGCTGCAGTAGAACTGTTCAGGTGATGACCAAATTCCAATTTTCACCTACAGTTTTGTTCAATTTATCTTCTTTTTTCTGTCATTTTCTTTATCTCCATCCATCCACTACACACAGATCAAGTATTGTACTTTTTTGTGGGTTGTTGAGCCTGTTTTTAAATACATTAATTACTGAAAGGTTCTGACAGGCAAGTGAAACTTTTGTGCAACTTAAACAGACACACAAGAAGCTCTTTTGTTGCATTTCTGAGTGCTCAGAGTGTGTTTGCTGCCCCCTTCTGGACAAACCATGTCTCATTTTAAACATTATTCTGGGGGCTTGTGTTGTTCTTATCAGCAGTAAACACACTTAAAGAATTAGGACTGAAACAGACCTGGTCTAGACCTGGATCTGTCTCATTCATATCTACCAAATTCCAATTTTCACCTATAGTTTTGTTTGTTCCTTCCTTTCCTCCTTTCCTTTCTCCCTCCCTCCTTCCTTCCTTCCTTCCTTCCTTCCGTCCTTCTTTCCTCCATCCTTCATCCCTTCCTCCCTTCCTTCTTTCCTTTCCTCCTTTCCTTCCTTCTTTCTCCCTTCCTGAAACAGACCGTTTTGTCAATTTATCCTCTTTCTTTCTGTCATTTTCTTTATCTCCATCCATCCGGTACACACTCAGATCAAGTATTATACTTTTTGTGAGTTGTTTAGCTTGTTTTACTGAAAGGTTTTGACAGGCAAGTGTAACTTTTGTGTAACTTTTGTGCAACTTAAACATTAACCAGACATAATCTGAGCTGTGCTACTGCAGTGAACCTCGTCCATCTGGTGCTCCCAGCTCTTTTAATCAAGCACCGAGCTGTAATTACCTCTACTGGGATCTACTTTGGTTACTTCTCCCTTTTTCTTTCTGT
>NC_070579.1:8051316-8071316 GCF_027409825.1 Scomber japonicus
TATTTCTGAGTGTCTAAATCTGGATGACATGCACTTTTTTTCTCCACTTCTCTACATGTGATTTACTTCAATTTGGGATGTAATGGACACACTGACCACCAGGGGTCACTATTTAGCGTTATAGTGATATATTTAGTCATGTCTGAGTGAAGATGTTAATAAAAATGGGTTAGAGTTAGGGTTATATATTTCTTAACCCTCCTGTTGTCCTCGAGTCAAGGAAGAAAGGGAGGGAGAAAGAAGGAAGGAAAGAAGGAAGGAGGAAGGAAGGAAGGAAGAAGGAGGGAAGGAAGAAGGAAGGAAAGGAAGGAGGAAGGAAAGAAAGAGAGAAGGAGGGAGGGAGGAAGGAAGGAGGGAAGGAAGGAAGGAAGAAGAAAGGGAAGGAGGGAAGGAAGAAGGAAGGGAAGGAAGGAGGAGGGAGGAAGGAAGGAAGGAGGGAAGGAAGAAGGATGGAGGGAAGGAAGAAGGAAAGAAAGAGAGAAGGAGGGAGGGAGGAAGGAAGGAAGGAGGGAAGGAAGGAAGAAGAAAGGGAAGGAGGGAGGAACATGTGATTTACTTCAATATGGGATGTAATGGACACAGAGACCACCAGGGGTCACTATTCAGCGATATAGTGATATTTTTAGTCATGTCTGAGTGAAGATGTTTTAGGGTTATATATTTCTTGCATCAGATTTATCTCTTTTTCAGTGTGTATGTTATTTCTCCTGAATGATTTAATCCCTAAATGAGCCTGATATATACTATAATTAGTTACCTGTCTGGAAAAGTAGTCTCATTTTCACCTAGTGGCCACAAGCTGAATGGCACTCAAGTCCAGAAAACTTTAAAATAACGAAAAAACTGTACAAAGGTATTTAAAACTTACTCTTTGCATTATAACAATTTGAAGTATTCATCCTTCCTTCCTTCCTCCCTTCCTTCCTTCCTTCCTTCCTTCCTCCCTTCCTCCCTCCTTCTCTCTTTCCTCCATCCCCCTTCTTCCTTCCTTCCTCCCTCCCTCCTTTCCTCCCTCCCTCCTTTCCTTCCTCCCTCCTTTCCTTCCTTCTTCCTTCTTTCCTTCCTTCTTCCTCCCTCCCTCCCTCCCTCCCTCCCTCCCTCCCTCCCTCCTTTCCTTCCTTCCTTGACTCAAGGACAACAGGAGGGTTAAATCTACAATAATTTCAGCTCCATTTCTCCCTTGTTATTCATGCAAGAGGAGGGTTGCTGTTAATCAAAGTGTAAAAGTTATCCAAAATAGACACCCAGATTCTTTTCAAGCGTGTGTGTGTGTGTGTGTGTGTGTGTGTGTGTGTGTGTGTGTGTGTGTGGTACCGTGTTGCCAGCGAGCCGGAGGGCATGCATGGCTTGTGTTAGCTGCTGGGAGTGTACACAGTCTGCTGTGTAATGTGGAGCTCCTCCTCTCAGGACGGTGAATCCTCTTGTGTTCGTCTGACTACTTCTCTGGCCTGCTGCTTGCAGACTGACATGTGTTTGGTCATCAGGGTGATGTGAAGCTTTTCTTGGGTTTGGGGGGCGGGGGGGTCAGAGTGATCAGCAGGGTCCTTTCCTGGTCAGAAGAGCCTGTTATAAACCCAGCAAGAAAATCACACAAGACCAGTTCTCATAACTTAATGATTTGTAGGTTTTGCTGTGATTTAATGCGACACATCATTCTTCAAACAGGTTCAAGAAGTAATATTTGACCAAATGCACCAATTTGATGCATTAAATGTCGATACACTTACACTATGCAGGCATTAGAGAGTTAAAGTAGACTTATGGCGCTTCTCCACTACACAGTTCCAGCACGACTCGACTCGACTCAGGGTTTTTTTTTGCGTTTCCACTAGAGATAGTACCTGGTACCTGCTACTTTTTTAGTACCTGCTCTGCTGAGGTTCCAAGCGAGCCGAGCCGATACTAAATGTGACGTCGACAGACTGCCGGCCACTGATTGGTCAGAAGAGTTGTCGCTGGAAGAGTCATGAGCCGTCCCACACAAGAATCAAACCCGCCATTTTTAAATACCGGCAACAGTGTTACAGCGATTCGGCTCAATTTTGTTGCTTTGAGTTTGACAGAAAGCCACATACAGCAGCAAGTACACCATCGCCTCCATGTCCTCCGTTGTTTATGTGTTTGTGTCGAGTAGAAAACGAAGTCACGGCAGTTTCGCGGAGCCGTTGCTATGACGACCCCGCCCACGTTGAGTAGGTACTTCTTGTAATGGAAAAGGTCGTTTCTGGAGCCAAGTCGAGCCGAGCAGTGCTGGTACTGTGTAGTGGAAAAGTGCCATTATATTACATGTAACTTTTTATATACTTATACACTTATGTGACAAACAGAAATCAACTTATTCTTTAATATTTTTCACCTACTACACTGACTATGATCAGGATATTCAGGATTTAGCTAAACTGTGTAATATTTTCCATCAGAGTCTCAGTGCGGTAGAAATTTTCTGGTTGGGTTCTTTCAGAGCTTTTTGACGAAGGTTTTAGGTTGTGGAATGATGGTTTGCCTTATTTGCATGGCTGCCATATTTGATTTATGTCGTACTCAGAGTTGGGAAACAATACATGTGTGAGATAACGGTGATCAATGCAGGAAGGTTTGGGACAAAAATGAAGAAAAAAAGCAGAGATGCAATAACTACAAATATCTAAATCAGCAGAAAAAGATTATGATTATCTAGAGTTCCCATCGAATCAGCAAGATTTAATTATTGCTAATAATCAGCTTTTATAGTCTTCTATAGATTTGGTAATGCAGCAGTGAGCTTATTCTTCATGGTGCTTCTTTAATAATCAACCATCAATCAATAATCTGAAAGGTTCAAAACTACTAATAATCTGCTAGAATTTACATTTTGCTATATTTAAATGATTATATATCTGTAATTATTGATTAACCTTCGTGTCGTCCTGCCGGGTCAAATTGACCCCGTCTGTTTTGACTGTTCCTTCCATCCTTCCTTCCTTCTTTCCTTCCTTCTTTCCTCCCTTCCTTCCTTCCTTCTGTCCTTCCTCCCTTCCTCCTTCTCTCTTTCCTCCATGCCCCCTTCTTCCTTCCTCCCTTCCTATTTTCCTTTCTCCCTCCCGTCCTTCCTTCTTCCTTCCTTCCTTCCTCCCTTCCTTCCTTCTTCCTCCTTTCCTTCCTTCCTTCCTTTCTCCTTTCCTTCCTTCTTCCTCCTTTCCTTCCTTCCTTCCTTCCTCCTGTCCTTCCTTCTTTCTCCCTCCCTCCTTTCCTTCCTTCTTCCTTCCTTCCTCCCTCCTTTCCTCCATTCCTCCCTCCCTCCTTTCCTTCCTTCCTTGACTCGAGGACAACAGGAGGGTTAAATCTACAATAATTTCAGCACCATTTATCCAGTCGTTGCTGCTCTAAAGAACATCAACCGTCTGATGTTCCTACGATGTGCCAAAAAAAAAATATATATATATATATATCTTTGTCTTTCCAACCTGAGTATGTGGTAAATTAAATATGGCCGCCATGTGGAGAAAAAAAAGTCCAATAGGCTCCTTTGCCTTGTGCATGTGAGGCATGGTTTCTATGGCCGTCCTTCATGCTTGCTCTCTGTCTCTCTGCCCCTCTTTCTTTCCCTCTCTCTCTCTTTCTGTCCGTTCCCGGTTTTTATCTCTCTGTCTGTTCCATCCCTCCATGTTTTTGGTGGAGACGCATGGTATTACATTTTACACACGTGCTTGTCGAAAAGGGTTCAGCTGCTACTTTTTTATAGGGCAAGCAATGTGAATGCTTGATTCCATACATTTTTTTATTGATTCATGCTTGGTTAAATTATATATATATATTTTCTTTTGTGGTTTGTTTCAGCCAGATGGGTGCAGGTCACCACACAGGGCAACACGAGAGACAAAATGTGGATATTATCTTTTAAATAATACAATACAAATACCTGAATTGTCCGAGTCAGGTTAACTGCTACCCATCTGGTATGTTAAGAAGATTAAGATATAAAAAAGAGCTACTGTTTGACTAAAGTTGAATATTGTCATTAAATAAATACATTCACATTCAGGAAACTCAGGAAATGACATTTGACCATATGGAGTGATGTCATACACTATGACATCATATTAAATCTCACTTCTTTTCCTTCTCTTTTCTCCCCTTTTTTTATCTCTTTTCTCCCCCATCTTATCACTTCCTCTCTATCTGTCCCTCCTCCTCCTCTCCGTATTCTCCGTCTCGGCGCTCCTCCTCCTCCTCACAGACCATCACAGACACCAATCCGATGCGTCGCTCCACCTCCAGCCTGGTCCACGGGCGCACAGGCCGGGGCGTGAGGCTGGACGACTACTCCCTGGAGAGGGTGGTGTCCGAAGAGGGGAGGCACGGCGGGGGGCGCAGGCACAGGGGCCGGAATCACCGCACCCCCTCCCAGCCGTCCCTGACCAGATACACTGATGCTGACACGGGTGAGTCACTCATGGACAATGGTGGAGAGTCTCAAGTGATGGAGTTATGAGATTTAATTACAAAATAAATGTAACTGTAAAAAAAAAATGTGGCATTAAATTAGAAAATGAATAGAAAGCAAAGAAGTAAGAAAACTCCAAGTTAGCAATACTGAAGGGAGGAAGGAAGGAAGGAAGGAAGGAGGAGAAAAGAATGAAGGAAGGAACATTTACCCTAACAGCTGATCTTAGGAAAGAAGGAAGGGAGAAAGGAAGGAAGGAAGGAAGGAAGGGAGGAAGGAAGGAAAGAAGGAAGAAAGTAAGGGAGGAGGAAAGGAAGGTAGGAAGGAAGCAAAGAAGGAAGAAAGGAAGGGAGGGAGAGAGGAAGGAAGGAAGAAGAGAAAGGAAGGAAGGAATGATGGACTGAAGGAAGGAAGGAAGGAAGGAAGGAAGAAGAGAAAGGAAGGAAGGAATGATGGACTGAAGGAAGGAAAGGAGGAAGGAAGAAGAGAAAGGGAGGAAAGAAGGAAGGAAGGAAAGAAGGAATGATGGACAGAAGGAAGGAAGGAACATTTACCCTAACAGCTGAAAATATTGGTTAGAAAATTAGAAAAGTCATCAAATATAATAAGTTACATTTAATGCCTTCTGTTATTTTGAGTACCAGCCTCACATTTTACATTTTTCACTTTCCTTCCTTCTTTTTGGACGACTGGTTTATGAATTAACTCAGAGGACCGGGTGTATTAAATATGCAAACACTAACACGACTGATTCCTGCTCTTTATTCCAAGTTTAAATTTCCAGTGAAGGTGCTCTTCCTGTTTGTAGAGCCTTTCATGTCGGCTCGGTGCATTCGGTGCTGTTTCAGAGCTCGAGGGGGTGGCGGGGGGGGGGGGGGGGCAACACACAATAGCAGCTGTTGAACCAATTAAGAGCAATCTGTGCTTTTATTGAGCTAAGAGAGCAGAGTTATCTCCATATTCACTAACTTTTTTGTGAGTCAAGTCTTGGCACAAAGAAGTCCTTGAAGGGAGCATTGTGTGAGCAGGAAGCCGCACTAATTACACACTTCAGCTGTAAAACTAATCCAACGAGGCTGCAGCAGTTAAATCCCCCTTTTATAATTGGAGGGCTCGTTAATCTGATGGAGAATCCTCTCCTCTGCTTCCTGGACTTCAGAGAGATGGGAGGAAGGAAGGAATGGAGGAAGGAAGGGAGGAACAAGGAAGGAAAGGAGGGAGGAAGGAATGGAGGAAAGACCGAAGGAAGGAAGGGAGGAAGGAAGGAAGAGAAGACAGGAAAGAAAGACAGAAAGAAAGGAAATATGGAAGGGAGAAAGGAAGGAAGGGAGGAAAGATGGAAGGAAGAAAGGAAGGAAAGACAGATGGAAGGAAGGAAGGAAGAAAGGAAGGAAAGACAGAAGGAAGGAAGGGAGGAAGAAAGGAAGAGAAGACAGGAAAGAAAGACAGAAAGAAAGGAAAGATGGAAGGGAGAAAGGAAGGAAGGGAGGAAAGATGGAAGGAAGAAAGGAAGGAAAGACACATGGAAGGAAGGAAGGAAGGAAGAAAGGAAGGAAAGACAGAAGGAAGGAAGGAAGGACGGCAGAAAGGAAAAGAAGACAGGAAGGAAAGAGGGAAGGAAAGAAGGAAAAAAGGAAGGAAGGAAGAAAGGAAGGAAGAGAAGACAGGAAAGAAAGAAAGGAAAGACAGATGGAAGGAAGGAAGAGAAGACAGGAAAGAAAGAAAGGAAGGAAGAGAAGACAGGAAAATTGTAAATAAAATTAAGCTAAAATAGAAAAAACGATCAATGGTCAGCTATGTGTGTGTGTGTGTGTGTGTGTGTGTGTGTGTGTGTGTGTGTGTGTGTGTGTGTGTTAGTCAAATACAGTGGATATATCTTCCACCTGTTTTTTTCTCGGCCTACAGTGTTTCCCTAGAAGTAAAGTAACAAAAAGCTGGATTTTGAACTATAAGGACGAATATATCGGCTGAAGCTTCATATTAGCTTTTAAATTACATTTTGGACTTCTAATGCTCAGTATGAACAGGAGGAATGATTTCAGCAAGAAAATCAGGTTTCAATGTTCATTTAGACTTCTGACTGTTATTTAAAGTCCTTTAACTCTGTCCTTGTGTTATATTTATGTGGCTCTTTTTATCCTTTTTCATGCACAAAACCAAACTATATAAGTGGTTGTCAGCGCTACATGTGGTGCAGTGGCATTCAAAGCTTTTCTAAATGACCACCTTGTATTGTCAAATGTAAACTGAGACATCTCCTCGGTAGGTCTGGGCACAGACCTCAGCACCACAACGCAGTCAGGCGACTTGCCACCCAAGGAGCGCGAGCGGGACCGCGGCAGGACCAAGGACCGTCGTCACCACCATCACCACCACCATCACCACAGCTCCATGGACAAGGAGCGCTACGGACCCGACCGCCACGACTACCCACACAGGCATCCACACGACCACCACTGGTCCCGTTCGCCCAGCGAGGGGCCGGAGGGGCGGGGTCACAGACAGGTGGGCCAAAAAGATGCCAAGATTTTAATGCCAAGGGTCACAAAATAGTAGGGATCTTGAAAGTGTGTTTCCTTGTGTGTTTTTTCTTGTTAATTTCAGCATGTGTAGAATCCTTTATATAGTCAACACAGGTTGGATTAAAGCCTCAAAAATGTTCTTTACTGTCATTTTGGATACTTCAGTGCTGACGTTCGTCATATATGTTACATTACAGTCAGTATCGCTATTGGCTATAAGGCTATTGTAAGGCTATTTGGGGAATTGACCTATGGCTAAGCAACGCCCCCCTCCACATTTTGCAGGAGGCCATTGATGATTTTTGGAAACAGAAAGATCAGATATCATCTAGAAGTCACCAAAAGGGTCTAAACTACGCATTGGAGGGATATATTAATCATTTTATTGTTGAGAAGGTCGATAAAAAGCTTCAGTTACAAGCCAAAATGTACAGGTCCCAGTGCAAACGTGATAAACCGCATCTCGTCGCCATCACCATCTCAGACAACATTGTTGACATCAAAGAGCCTCTGAAGTTAAGGTTTTTGGATCAGAATATGAGAAAAATATAACAGCCTTTTTACCATCTTTACCAAGAGTGTCTCTCCGTTAGTTTGGTGCTACAGTATTTACATTGAATCATCCAGCTTAACATTTGCCAACCTTTGTTATCTCGGCTATTACAGATAAGTTAATGAAGCTAAGCTCCAGAAGTTAATGTTAGTTTAACTTGAGCCCTTTGGACAACAGCTAACAATGATGTACGATCACCAAAGTACAAAAACTAGAAAAAGTGACATGATGAACAACGCAGCTAGGAGCTAACGTTAGGCTAACTTTAGCTAACTTTAGAGATGTTAAAGATAACTTTATATTTCTTTCCAGCAAAGTGACAATATGTTGCCTCAAATACGATGTCCTTGGTCTACCGCACAACTTCATCCAAAGAAGACACTTTTCTCGGTTGAGATGTGGCTTAATAAAGGGTCAAAAATACACCCCGTTGCCCAGCCTCTCAGGATACCTTGTGTCAGAGTTGCATGTACCCCATGAACACCGTTTGACCATTTTTAAACTGGGAATGGCTATACGCACTGTGATTGGCTCATCATGTTTGAGGGCGGGACTTAGCCGTAGGTCAATTACGCCAAATACTCTCCAGATATTTGACTGTTTAAAGTATAATGAGCTGTGTTTGTAATAGTTTTTATATGTTTGGATCCTGGTTTATCTGTTAACCCCCCCCCCCTCCCTCCCTCCCTCCCTTGCTTTTTGTCCCCACATCAGCGACTGTTTATTTATCCAGAAAGAGTTCACGCCTAGTTATTTATATTAACATACTCCTACTTATGGATATCAATTTCTCTTTTTTGTGTTATGCTTTTTTTCTTTGTCACTGTTTTTCTCTCTCTGTCCATTTTTCTTCAATGTGACATGTGGCTTCTTGGTGTCAATTTTTTGCCTCATCACTGTTTTTGAATGGTTTTCAATGGTGTTTATCTCTTCTTTATCTATCTATCTCTCTCTCTATCGCTCTTTCTATCTTTCTGTCCATCTTCCTATCTTTCTCTCTATCTACCTTGATCTTTGATTCACCACCACTCTGCTCTACTCTGGTCTCCGTTGTTGTTGTTGTTGTTGTGGTGCGTTTTGATTTTCCTTGTTTACATTTTGCTGTAGGGCAGTAGTTCGGTGAGCGGCAGCCCGGTCCCCTCCACCTCGGGGACCAGCACTCCGAGGAGAGGCCGTCGTCAGCTGCCCCAGACACCCGCTGTCCCCCGTCCGCATGTCACCTACTCCCCCGCCGTCCGCAAGCCCAGTTATGGCCCTCCGGGGCCGGGCCGCCTGCGCTCACCTTCGCCCCGACACTTCTCCCCACCAGACCACGAAAGAGGCTACCACCACCGACCTCCGTCACGCCACGGCTCCCCCCACCACGGGGGCTCTTCGTCCAGGCACGGTTCGCCGCGCTCCCCTAGACACCAGTCCCCGCGCTCGCCCCTCCACGGCTCGCCCAGGTCCCCTCACCGAGGCCGCTGGAGTGGGCCTCCGCCTGGGGACAGCCTGGAAGGCGACGGGCCTTTCTACGAGCGTGACTACGAGTACGAGCGGCACCACGAGCCCCCTGCCTATGAGCAAAGCCTCTCCCATGGCAACCCGCACCCACATGGGGGGAATCCTCACCCACACCCACGCTCACCTAGGACTGCCCGTCACGGGCCCCCTCCGCCCCCTCACCCGCATCCTCGCAGGGTGCCCAATGGCTACCGCTCATCTTCACCTTCCCCACATCGAAGGGGACCACCGGGGGCGCCCCCCCACCCACACCACCGGCCCCCTCATGCCCGAGGGCCCCGCAAGGGCCTACATGAACCTTATAGTGAGACGGACGAGGATGACTGGTGCTAGCGACCACAGGGAGCGAGAGATAAGGGCAGGAGAGCAGAAGAACAGCAGCCTCCAGTGCTCTGGCCTTGAATATGTAGACTTTTAATAAAGCAGAGGTGGTAGAGGAGGGAGATGTTGGGGGAGGGGTTGGACGTCCTCCAGACCCTTCACCTTCACCCCTTGGACTCAAAATGTGAGGAAGGGGCAGAGGGGGAGGGGGATGATGGTGCTGCAAATAGCTTTTCACACATTTTGTGTAAGACTCAAATCAGTGACAGAGCAGCAGATGAATAACTTGATTTAAAAAAAAAAAAAAGACAAATGGGACACGGCGCGGGCTCAGTTTACCTCTCCCTCTCTCAGTCACAGAACTACGCTTCCCAGAATTCTCTGCTTGACCAGCAAGGCCAGGCTGCAGGAGGAAGAGAGAGGTGTGGGAACAGAAAGCGAGGGAGAAGCATGTCGTTGTAAAAAATAATTAATTAATTAAAAAAGAAAAAGGCCAAGGATGACTGCGGTTTGCGAGGCCTAAAAGCACTTCTCCCAGACTGACGCGGCGTAATTGGTTAGTTGTGTCAGATCTGCGCTGTTTGTCGCTGGCCGGTCTGCTTACTGTAAAAGCCTGAAAACGAGCTGGAACACAAGAGTCCACTGCTTCGACTCTGCTCCTCAACAGATACTTTTAAAAGGAAAATAAAATTAATAAAAAGCCAGGACCCCCTAAACCCTTACATGCCAAGCTATGCCTCCAGAAAAATCTAAATTGAACAATGAAGAACAAAATGAAACTTTACATGACAATGAAAAGAAAAAAAAAAAAAAAAGGGAGAAAAACCACTTTATCTTTAACCTTTTTCCTTTCCAAGGGACATAACCAGGAAGCTCCGCCTATACTGCAAAAACCAGCCAATCACAGCGCTGGCTGATATTCGATGAGTTTTATCATCTCTGTTTACTGTTAAAGACTCACTTAATGCTGAACTGGTGTGACATCACTTCCTGTCTGGTGGTGGTGGAGGTGGTGGAAGTGGAGATGGGTGGGGTGGTGGGGGTGGGGTTGGGTTGGGTTGGCCGGAGCGCGGTGTGTGAGCTCACTTCCTGTTCCAGTACGCTTCGGAGGGAGGGGAGGGGTTGGGGTTGGGGTGAGGGCTAAGGTAACTAGAGAAGGGAGTCGGACACTTCCTTCGTCAAGCCCCTCCTTCCTCAGTTACTCGACCCGGCGCACGGCGAAGAATAACCCGACAGGGAATGACATCACACGGTTGAATGGGGCGGAGGAGAGGAAAGGAGGGATGGGGAAAAAGACTAATTTCTTCAGTATTTCTTCTATCGATTACTTCTCCTTCTTGTTCTTCTTCGGACATTGGAGCTTGGTTCTTCTGTTGCATTCGCTCAGCCTCCTTTGATCTTTTTCGGAGTCCAAAATTTGATGGAAACCTGCATGATTGATTAAATACATACTAGAGAGGAAATCTAACTGGTGTGGGTGGGACCTGGGGGCTTTATAGGAAACTTTGCATTTAGGTTTACAAAAAAAAGAAGTTCTCTTTTCTCAGACTCTCTCTCTCTCTCTCTTTTACACCTCGAACGCGGGTTTTCGGTTACTTTTTACCCAGAACAGGCTTTTTGACTGGTCGGCTGTTGGGTTTTTGTTTGTCTCCGATAGTTTTTTCTGCCGATTTAAATAAAAGTTGACAAAGTTTTAAAAAAAAAACCTGTTTTAAGAGGACAGGAAAACGCTGCAGGATCACGTTCCGAGTTTCCTGCCGCTGTTACTGCGCGAGGAACGAAGAGCGAGAAAGAGTAGAGAGAAACGGACTTCTTCCACACTTGATTTATTATTGTTAATGATGATAGTTTTATGAATAATGATATCAATGTCAATGCAAAATGACGATGACAATGATGATTATGATGATGATGATGATGATGATGATGATGATACTGATGATTGATTGATTGATTGATTGATTGATTGATAGAAGTGTTGCCGTAGATTTGTTGTCATGTTAATTGGAGTTCAAGTATGCTATGTCTCATCTCGTTTACATCCATTATGTTTTTTAATCCCCACGTTCCGACGACGTTTACCGGGTTCCTGATGCCTTCCTGCAACATTTCGGGGCAAAATGGTGGCTTTTAGGAACATTTAACTTTTAAGCGTGCGTTGCGTGTTGTAACGCAACTCTTACGATACACACTCTTCTTCAGAGCGGTGGAGGTGGAGGTCAGGGGAGAGTCTCTGTACCTGACTTGCCGTTAATCCAAAGGGGGGTCAGTACTTTCTTTTTCGTCAAGCCAACCCAAAGATCAAGAATTCAACCTTTTTAGAGCGGGAGTTTTTTTTACACTGCGGAAAAAGGTCTCGGACCAGCCTGATCACGCTACTCTCTTCGTAGTAGTGTTGTCGATCAGTTGCCGGCGGTGACAGTACAGTATTGGTGGTACAGTGTTGGTGTCAGTCAGTATTAGATGGTGGTGTTCTCTTATTTCGCCACCAGGGGGCAGTTATCAGTACGCATTATCCTCCCTGCCTTCCTGCCTTCCCTCCAACTGCAGGACAGCCCCCTAGGCCACATCCTGGTTGCTAGACAACGGGGGTAAAAAACCTCCTCCAATCCGATTCTTACATCTTCGTAAGACATATCGATGAAGTCTAGTCCTGGTCAGGGGGACATGGATGTAGCCTGGGAGACGCCATATCTGTACATTTCGTCGTTTCGTCCACCCTTCTGTCTGCCTGTCTGTGCCAACGCTGACCTCCCCCTCCAACCCCCTTCTCTCAGGTCTGGATATATATATATATACCAAGTCACCAAATCTCACCAGTCCAATCATAATAAGAGGTTGTAGCACAGCTTGAAACCTCCTCTGCCAAAACCGACTTCAGTATCCACCAAACCTCTCTTTCCTCATCTATCTGTCTCTATCTTTTTTCTTTTTTCTTTTTTTTTCTCTGCGTCGACATCTGTTCTTTCAGCTTTTGCCAGGGAGCGACGATTAAGATATACAAAAAGGCATTATAACAGGACAGAAACATTTTAAGAATTATTTCATCCTTATTGTTATGAGGGACAACAATTATTGAATATTCAATAACTCTATAGGACAAGATGATAAAGTATATAGATAAATATAGATGATAACCTACAGATAAATCTAGATATATTAACGTAGATGTAGTTATAGATAACAGTATAATAAGAGTTTCAGATATTTATTTATTTTGCATACCGTTCATGCTCATGACACGGTCGACGATCTAGCTACTCTCGAAACCTTGCACTGTTTTCTTCGCAGTTGCAGAGTCCAGAAAACAAAACCCCAGTCCACGTGTTTTGACTCTATGCAGACCTCATAAAAGCATCCTCATAGTATTATTTCGGAGGATAAACTGCAACGCTGTGGTACTGTAAAACGGATCGATGAGACAGGAAATAGCGGATCTGAGATAATTTTGAGGATTGACACCACTTTTGCACACGTCACTTGACATCACACCCACAGTGAAACCCCCCTTTCTTTCACGTCTCTTGTCTTTTGATCCCGATCCCTTCTCCCTCCCCATCTTTCTCTCTTCCCCTCCGAAATGTGTTGCCTCCAGGCCAAGTAGTTGAGCATAGTGTAGTGAAAATGGGGATAGGAGGGGGTTTGTTTTTGTTGATTGTTTATTTGTTTGGCGGGAGTTGAGGGGCGCAAACCTGAACCCCTCTGCCTTTACTTCCCTTCTTCTGGGAGGTTATGGCAAGCGGGGTGTTTCCCCGAAACCCCCTACAGAGCCGCAGTGCCTTCTGTATCAGAGTCACATTCATCACCCCCGTATCTCCTCGCCCCTTGCCGCCCCCATCCGTCCCCCCTACCCTCTGTAGTAGACAAGATCAACCACACTACGCCTTAAAAGTCAAGTTCCACTGGCTCCCATGCTAGCATTGAAACAGGGAGAGCTGTGATTTTGAGACTGGGCCACGGTGAGGAAGTAGCCAAGAGACTAGACTTGACATCAAGAAATCACATCTGGTATATGCTAATTAGCTTAAATGCATCGCAAAGGCTGCCAAAATTCAAAATAGGGATCCAAATAGACATCATTGATATATCAGAGGCTGCTAGCAAGCTAGCCCTCTTGGCTTCACCTCCTTGTCAGGCGTGGCACAAGGACGCCATTTTGTGTCCATCACGGAGATGTCCTGGGTCCAGTTTCAGGCGGTGTAGAGGTTTACAGAGGTGAAAAGCGGTTTGCTTACTTCTCAGGTCCCTCTAGAGTTAGGTAGCTAGTTAGGTAGACAATGTAGAGAAGAGTCACGCTACGAAACAAGCAAGGCCTCGGATGAGTTATTGTATGGTTTTACCTGGCATGGCGTCAGACGTTGTAATGTTGACCCCCCCCCCCCCTCCCCTCCTGTCCTTTCACTAACCTACATTACACACTCTGACCCCTCACCTCCCCATCTGCAGCCTGCCGGCGCACCAACACTCAACGCCAAGCGTGTTGACAGACAGGCAGGAACAAACCACCTCCATTTTGGCTCCACGACACCACTCGCTTGTCCAGAATTGTAACAGCGGATCCAAAATGGCCAACACACAACACTGCCCTTGTGTGAAAGCATGTTGTGTGTGTGTGCTTTTCCGAGAACAAATCCCATTCTTTGGAAAAAAAAAAAAAAAAAAGGAAAAAAAAGTGAACATCTGATATTTCGTTCTTTTGTTTCTGTTGTTGTTTCGGTGATTTCTTTGAATGGGGTTTGGGGGGGAGTTGCAAAGTTTTTTGCTCAGTCATTCGCTTTCTGTGTCTTCACCTCCAGCTTTTGTGCTTTTGTCCCCCATCTCTCTTAACCTCCGACTTTTTTTTTTCTCTTTTCTTTTCCTCTTCGTTCTGGGACGAAGGAAAAATAACAAACTCACCACCCCATCCACTCAGTCGGCTGTGAAATTGTGTCAGTGGGTCAGTCATGAGGCGATGTGTCGACAAAAAACACGAATAAGGGCTCTCTTTAAAAAAAAACAAAAAAAAAACTACACAGTGGGTTTTAATGTACAGTAGTGCTGCCAAAAGTTGTGCTTATGTAGCTGAAGCCACGCTGTGGTCTCCCCTTTGTACAGCACTAGATGTGTGCATGCGTGTGTGTGTAGGGGGTCAAGAGCGAGGCAGGGAGGGAGGGGTAGGGGTGGGGGGGTCAAAAGGTGATGAAAGAGAGAGATTTTATTGACGTAGGGGTCCTGTTTGGGGTGGAAGGGATGTGAGTTTTTGGGAGGGGGGGGGTTGGGGGAACAGCGGCAGAGGTCGTAGAGATGTTAACACACAATTTCACAATGGCACTGGACCACTTTTCGGGCTCATCGTCATGCTCAGAAATCATTTTGTCACCGTCCGTCACCCACGCCTCCTACTCTTGGTCCCAATGTGAGGGGACGGGGCTACTGCTGCGACAAGGAGACATTTACACTGTGTGTGTGTGTGTGTGTGTGTGTGTGTGTGTGTGTGTGTGTGTGCTTGTTTATTACCTCTTAGGGACCTTTTTTGGTTATACACACCGACCTAATAAGGACCAGTAGTTGTCATGGGGACAAAAGCCCGGTCCCAGTGAGGCAAAATGTCATTCCTGAGGTCCAGAGATAAAGTGTGGATTGAGGTTAGGGTTAGGCATGAATTGGTTAGGATTAGGGTTTGGATTTGTGCGTAAATGCAATGTCCTAATAAAGATCGATTTTTTTTATTAGTAGTCATTTAGTCTCTAAAATGTTTTAATAATGGCATCTTTGATCTGATTTGTCCATTTTTAATTGGTGCAAATTAGCTGTTGAGCTAAAACTGCACTTTTACACACACGTTACCAAAATTTCAATAAAACCAAGAGGCTCAGTATACATAGTATTTCTAGTAAAATAGTATAATTCAAATTAAAAATTAAACATTTAAATAACAGAAGATGAAAAGTGCAAATGCAGGGTAGCAGTTGCTCTGTTATGAAAGGTGAATCTATATTACTATTAAACTATAACGCACATTTGTGTTAATTAATTCACTATAACATACAAACCAATGAATTATAATAAAGAGCAGGTTTTCTCATTAATCTGGCGAACAGTTCAAAAGCCAACGATATTCACTTACAACATTTAAGAAGTTAAAACCAGAGAACGTCGAGCATTTTTACTTCACAAATATCTCAAATTATTAATCAATTTGTTTTTTAATTGGCAAATTTTCAGGACTATTTGAGTGTTTGGTTGTGTGTTGGTCTGTACGAATGCACGAGGACGACTGTGTGTGTGTGTGTGTGTGTGTGTGTGTGTGTGTGTGTGTGTGTGTGTGTGTGTGTGTGTGTGTGTGTGTGTGTGTGTGTGCGCATATGCATAGTGTCCTGACACCATCTGCTACAGTAGGTAACCCTCAGTGCCTTACACTGTACAGGACACTATCATTTCTCCACAAGAGACAATCACAGCACACACACATCAGATCTTAATGTCCTCATCACCATATTCACCCCCCCTCTCTCTCCCTCACCCCTCCATCTGAGTCAAGCCTGGATGGGTGAGAGTGAGCGTGGGGGCGTTGGGTTGGTAGACAACCCGTTCTCTCCATCCCTCTCTCCCATGCCATCTGTTGTATATTTTGGCTCTGTAATTCTTGTGTATATAATACTCCATAAAGTTTCTGGAAAAACTCATCGTGTTCATCGGCTGTTGATTAGTTCTGTCCTCATCTCACTTTTCTTTCTTCACTCTATCTTTTCTCTCTCTCTCTCCTCTCTCCTCTCTCTCTCTCTCTCTCTCTCTCTCTCCTCCTCTGTCTCACTCCACTGCATATTTAACTGCAGTACCATTCATAAACACAAGGTGGTGGGATTGAGCTGTCGCCGTCTTCACTCATTATGAAAGCTGTGTGTGTGTGTGTGTGTGTGTGTGTGTGTGTGTGTGTGTGTGTGTGTGTGTGTGTGTGTGTGTGTGTGTGTGTGTGTGTGTGTGTGTGTGTGATGTGCTCTGATATGCAGTGCAGCGCTGTACTGTGTAGGTTGAATGAGTTCATGCTTGTGTGTGTGGGTGTGTTTTGTCTGCAGTGTGTGCCTTCACTTCTTTTGTGGAGCTCAGCGAGTATCAAGGATGAATTTATTGATGATTTTTTTTTTTTTGCTCAAAGAATCAGTGAAGCATCACTCATTAAAATAATACTCGTTGTTACGTGAGTGTGCACCAATTAACAGAAGAGAATCAGTGTTATTACATTAATTAAAACGTGTGTAAAATAAAGCTGCACTAACCATTTTCTGGCCACTAGGGGGCAGACAAGCTTGCAACCCAAAGCCAGGTATGTTATCTCCTACTGACACATTCTTCAGACTTTGATTTGGAGTCAAATCTAAGTCCAGTAGTTGGTCTAATTCATTTTTTTAAATCTCTTTTTTGGTCTCCACCAACTTCTAAAAAACCGTAGATAAATAAGGTGATAAGAGCTTATGGTACTGACACATTCTTCAGACTTCAGTCCAGTAGTTGGTCTCATTCATTTTTTATCTCTGTTTTGGTCTCCACCAACTTCTAAGAAACCTTCTTACTTACATGTTGCTAGATTTATAACTTTTTTTGTCACTAATCTGGTGTTTTGGGGTCTTAGCAGTTAGCCAACAAAGGAGTGCTGAAGCAACATAGCATGAAAACACTTTAACAGATCATCAAGTTGATTAATGTACTCAATGTGTATAAAGCTGCACTAACCATTTTCTGGCCACTAGGGGGCAGACAAGCTTGCAACCCAAAGCCAGGTATGTTATCTCCCTATAAAGAGCTTTATAGTACTGACACATTCTTCAGACTTCAGTCCAGTAGTTGGTCTCATTCATTTTTTTATCTCCATTTTGGTCTCCACCAACTTCTAAGAAACCTTCTTGCTTACATATTGCTAGATTTTTTACTTTTTCCCCCACTGGTTAGTCACTAATCTGGTGTTTTTGGGTCTTAGCAGTTTACCAACAAAGGAGTACTGAAGCAATGTAGCATGAAAACACTAACAGAGCATCAAATTGATTAATGGACTCAATGTGTATAAAGCTGCACTAACCATTTTCTGGCCACTAGGGGCAGACAAGCTTGCAAACCCAAAGCCAGGTATGTTATCTCCCTATACAAAGCTTATAGTACTGACACATTCTTCAGACTTTGATTTAGAGTCAAATCTAAGTCCAGTAGTTGGTCTCAATCATTTTTTATCTCCATTTTGGTCTCCACCAACTTCTAAGAAACCTTCTTGCTTACATATTGCTAGATTTATAACTTTTTATTTCACTGGCTAGTCACTAATCTGGTGTTTTTGGGTCTTAGCAGTTAGCCAACAAAGGAGTACTGAAGCAATGTAGCATGGAAACACTTCAACAGAGCATCAAGTTGATCAATGTACTCAATGTGATAACTTATCGATGCTAATTTGAGCAAATAAGTCCAGTAATACGCCCGCAAGTATTGATTTAAAGGCAGAATTTATTCATGTGAGGAAGAATATTATAGATTCATGTGCACAAATGATCAAAAGTTTAACCCCTGATCCTCGCTGAGCTCCGTACTTCTCTCTACTCTCCGTACTGTACTTCTAAACTGATTCCTATGAGGCATGAGTGAAGTGTCTCCTGTCGCCATAGCAACCCGCAAGGCCCCCTCTCTTTCTGTGTTGGTTGTTTTTTTTTCTCTCTTTCTCTCTATCTCCCTCTTTTTTCTCTCTCTTTTCTCTCCGTTTGTTTCCATCACCATCGTCCCACTGGAGACAAGTTGCTTCCAGAAGATCTATCCTCAACGTTTAGCTCTCACCTCTCGCCTCTCGCCAGCGTCTCGGGCCGCTCTCAAAACATCTCTCAAGGCACCACGAGATCAGGAGATGAGCAGGATCTTTTTTTAAAACCCTATCAGAACTTAGAGGGGGTTCAAAACATTAGATTTCTTGTTGAGTCTGTATGTGTAGTTTAGTTAGAGAAAATTTGGGCATTTAAATCCAACTGTTGACTGAAGGTGCAAACATCGACAGTTCATTGCAACAAAATGGAAAAATTCAGCTTTTGTGCTGGATTGTTTCAGAGTTTAAAAGGCCAGAATCAACCATTAGCTATTATATTAGACAGAGTTTTTGTGACCTGTCATCCAAAATGAAGGAAAGTCAATTTCAGACATAAAATCTGGCCAAAAATATAGTTTACAGAGAAACTTTGGGCATTTGAATCCAACTGGTGAAGGAATAATTTTGATTTATTTGGCTTTTGTGCTTGATTGTTTCAGAGTTTAAAAGGCCAAAATCAACCATTAGCTACTATATTAGACAGAGTTTATGTTACCTGTCATTCAAAATGAAGATTAAGGCATGGAGAAAAAAAGGAAAGTCAATTCCAGGAAGAGAATCTGGTCAAAAATTAGGATTTCTTCAGCAGGAAGTGGCTTCATTAACATTGAACAAACCAAACTAAAGCAGTAAATGCTACAGAGTCGAAGCCCTTAGCTGAAAGAGAGCCAGACGCCAGAATCAAGATCTCAGATACAAAGAATTAATGATCACAACTTTTAAATCTGGCCAAAGATTAGGGATATTTTTGTCTGTTGTTCTAGGATTTCTTCATCAGTATCCATACTAGTTTACACTTTGACTCAACATTTTAACTTACGTGACTATTAGAGTTTGAAATATGTGTGTTAAAGCACTTTATTACAGCTGTGGAAGGGGCTTCAGTAACATTGAACAGACCAAACTCGAAGTAAAGCGTCACAAATATGAACACAAAACTAAAAAAGTCCTTACCTGAAAAAAGAGCCAGACAAATACACATGTCACATTTACCCCCATCTAAACACTGAGGGGGGTAAAAAAAAGAGCATTGAGGAAAACTCTCTGAAGCAACTACCATCCATCCATCCATCCATCCATCCCATCCCATTACCACGCAAACCATCCGACACCTCGACCCAGTAGAAACCGAACCAGTGCCACAGTAGAAAACCATACAGGATTCACTCAGCAAGTTGGGGATAAAAGAGAAAAAATAACCATACATGGCAATTTAAGATAAAAGAGAAGTATTTAATTACAGATTTGCATGTGCAATGTGCATGCCACTATGTGGGGTAACAAGTCAACTTCAGGAATTAAAAAAATAAATATAAAGAAAAAAGTATATATATGTAAAAATATATATAGATAGATGTTTTTAAGAGCAATGTGTTTCTTTTTTCTTCTATTTTTAAAAACAAAAAATATAAAAAACCTGACCAAAAAAAAACACACACAAATAAAAAACGACTTTAAAAAAAAAAAATTCATCCTGACAAAAAAAAAATAAAAATGGAAATGACTTTGGTGATGAAATCAAAGAATGTTTGTTTGTTATATTTGCCAGTTATTTCACGGGGGAAACACCGTGGGGGATCAAGGATAGATAAACACTTTAACTAACATTACAAAAAAAAAAAGAAAAAGAAAAAAAGATTTTAAAAAAGGGGGAGAAGGAATAGAAAACTTTTCCTTAATGAAAAACAATCCCTTTGAGAGTAAAGAGCTGCCTGAACCTGAATCTGGTGATGTTATTCCCGTTTATTCCGGCTATGAAATCCCTTCTTTCTCTCTCTCCCTTCTCTTTCTCTCTTCTTTCTTCTGACCATCTCTTTTCTCTCTCCCTCTGTTTCTTTCTCTATCTATCTCTGCTGTTTCTAC
>NC_070579.1:8073816-8094689 GCF_027409825.1 Scomber japonicus
TCCTTTCCTTCCTCCCTCCCTTCTCCGTTCCTTCCACCCTCCCTACTCCTTTCCTTCCTTCCTCCCTCCCTTCCTTCCTTCCTTCCTTCTCTCCCTACTCCTTTCCTTCCTTCCTTCCTTCCTCCCTCCTTACTCCTTTCCTTCCTTCCTTCTCTCCTTCCTTCCTTCCTTCCTTCCTCCCTCCCTCCTTACTCCTTTCCTTCCTTCCTTCCTCCCTTGACCTGAGGACAACAGGAGGGTTAAGCTACTCAGCAGTATATAAAGTCTTCAAAAGCATCACATGGATCAGCTTCAATGTTTAAATCTTAATATTTGTACTTTTTTCTTTTACTTGTCAGGATTTTAACTCTCCTGTTGTCCTCAAGTCAAGGAAGGAAGAAAGGAATGAAGGAGGGAGGAGAGGAAAGAAGGAAGGTAGGAGGGAGGGAGGAAAGAAGGAAGGGAGGAAGGAGGGAGGGAGGAAGGAAGGAAGGAAAGGAGAGAAGGAAGGAAAGGAAGGGAGGAAGGAGGGAGGGAAGGAAGGAAGGAAAGAGGAAAGGAGGGAGGAAAGGAAGGAAGGAAGGAACGAAGGAAGGAAAGGAAGGAAGGGAGGGAGGGAGGGGGAAGGAGTGAAAGGAAGGAAGGAAGGGAGAGAGGGTGGAAAGGAAAGGAAGGAAAGAAGGAAGGAAGGGAAGGTAGGGAGGAACGAAAGGATGGAGGAAAGAAGAAAGGGAGGGAGGGAGGAAGGAAAGGAAGGAAGGGAGGAAGGAAAGGGAGGAAAAGAAGGAAGGAAGGAGGAAAGGAAGGGAAGGTAGGGAGGAATGAAAGGATGGAGGAAAGAAGAAAGGGAGGGAGGGAGGAAGGAAAGAAAGGAAGGAAGGACGGAAGGAAGGAAGGAAAGGAAGGAAGGACGAAAGGACCCTGGAGGACGACACGAAAGTTAATATTTCTATAATTGTTACAGAAGACTTAAATGACTTGTAGTTCTGACGGACTTTTCTAATATCATACTACAAAGACTTTATTAGCTGCTATCCATTACAGTCAGTAACAATTCACACAGATAACCTCATGAAGTATAATTGTATTTGAGTTAAAAAGAGAAAAACAAGTTATTAGGTAGAGTATGAAGTTATCTGTAACAGGATTTGATTGAATGAATTATTAAACTCCATTAAACATAAAACCACACGATCAAAGTACGAGAACAACACGAGTAATCGCTGCTCAGCACACTTCCACTTGTAAAGCACATTACACATGACTGAATTCAATTTAAGAGATATTAATACTAAATAATCTCTCTCTCTGTCTCTCTCTCTCTCTTTTAGAAGATGATACTCAATAACGTGCCTATTTAATAATGTGATAAAATGTGGATGTAATTGGACTGCAAATATATATAGATATGAAATCACAGTGCTGAATAAGATTAGTTTTATTCTCCATTGAGTTGTTATATAGCTAATGATCAACATGGCTTAACAAAATAAAATTAAAAGAATAATTTAACTGCATTAGTCTTCAAGCTTTTGTCATTAATAGTAATAATAATAATAATAGTAGTAATTTTATTTGTATAGCACCTTTCAATACAATAAAAAGAAGACACACATATAAGAGCAATGTTTAAAACCCCCCCAGAAAAGACAGAGGAAAGAAATAAAAATATTAATGGAATATAAGATGGAATATAAAAATAAAAATAGTAAAAGTAGCTTAAAAATAGACAAAAAACCATACATATAACGACCAAAAAATGCTGCCAGCTGCTTGTTAAAGGACTGTAGTGATTTTTTTTACATAGAAAAAAATAAAAAATAAAATAAAAAGGACGTTTAAATATGCTGACAACCATGGGGGGGGGGGGGCTGGATTTATCTGACATAAAATCATTAAATCATTATCTCTCCTCCGTCCTTCCTGCAGACCTTTTTAGATGTGCCTGAATTAAAAAACGAGAAGCAGTGAATTACTTTCTTTCTTTTTTTAATCCCTCAGACGACCAGCGACCAGCTCATTACAGGTGAGACAACAAAGAAGAAAACATGCTCTCTCTCTTTATTTCTACTTCTTCACGATTTAAAACGTGTTGAAATTAAAACGCCGACGCACTGAGACTCTCAAACTCCCTCCTCCTCCTCCTCCTCCTCCTCCCGCTCGTCTACGTCTGGTGCTACGTCACTGGTGTGAGCTTCTGGAACGCGCGCGCTCACACACACAGCCGCACACAGCCGCACGCGCTCACATACAGCCTTTTGCTGTGTCTTACGCTACCTCCTTCCCTCTGTAGTCACGTTTTATTGACATCCTTCCTCCTTCCTTTTTTTTCTTTCACCCCTCCCCCCTTCCTTTCCTTCCTCTCTTTGATGCCTGCTGCTCTTCCTGCAGCCCTCCTTCTCCTCACATCTGTCCTTCATCCTCCTGTCCAACCACACAGCTACATTTCTCTCTCTCGCTCTCTCTCTCACACACACACACACACACACACACACACACACACACACACACACACATGCACACACTAGGCGGCACTCCTCTAAAGAGGCTAAAAATACAAAAATGTTATTTATGTGTTTAGAGGATACAATTATCTGTGGGTTTTAAGGACGTTTAAAGACTAAAAAGCATCACCTCAGGCTGTTTCAACTTGCCTACTGCACCGCACACACATGCACACACACATACACTCAGTAAGAACACACACACACACACACATACACCCTCATACAAGGCCAGATGTACTGAAGAGCTCTGTCGTCCTGCAGCTGAGTCTTAAAATAGACTCTTCCTACACATTCTGTAGCCTGCCGGCATCAACGCATCACTTCCTGTCCCCGCCAGACACACACACATGTCCTTACTCTCTCTCTCTCTCTCTCACACACACACACACACACATTCTTACTCATTCACATTCACAATTAGTCAGTCCTCTCTGCTGCAGCGAAACGTCTCAGTCAGTCAGACAGTCGGCGCTATGAGAGGCATGAGGTCAACCACTTGACATGTGATCATCAAATCATCACACACACACACACACACACACACACACACACACACACATATATATATACACACACAAAAACACACACAGCGAAACACACACTACTTCCTTCTCCTTTCCAGTGAAGCCACTCTCTAACCAAATTTTTTTTTTTACACAGAACGACTTCCTGCCCACAGATACCGAAACACACGTCAACTTGATCAGTATGTGTCATTAAGGGCTAATTATGACATGTTAAAGATATACTAACTGATATTTAAGCTATTTTCATGCGAAATGATTGCAGAAAAAAACCCAAAATATTTATTTTAATACAATAAAATGATAATTACAGTAAATATAGTTGATAAATGGTCAGTAGGGAATTTATAAATGTGTATATTCCCACATTAGAATTAAATCAGATTAATCACACAACCACTGTAACACAAAGCAAATGCACACTACAAAGTCTAAAATGAATATGTAATCCATCTATAACACAGATATATTAATGAAGTCGTACAACATGATGAAATATCTGGTACCAGCCCCTCCTCATATATAGCTGCACACATCGCCCACATACGTCACACAGTTTATCTGCCTCCATCGCAGGCAGGCAGGGGTGCGCCTGTCGATACATGCGTGTATCTACTGTGTGAAGACATTTCCTGTGCGGTGCTTTTTTTAGATCAGACCCGTTAGAGAGAGAGGCTCCACGTCACTGCGACTGTCTGGCCTCTGCACTCTGCATCTTAATCAGGCAGCCACTTATACGGCCCTCACAATGCACAGCAGCTCCACGCATCAGGATCGGGATTGGTCCAGGAAAAATCCATCGCTTGCTCCGTCGACTGTAGCAACAGCATTTTAACACACACACAGAGACAGACAGACAGACAGAGAGAGAGAGGATGTGTAACAGGAAATATATAAGCGTGATCTCATTATGTCGTTTAACCCTCTCTGTTGTCCTCAAGTCAAAGAAGGGAAGGAGGGAGGAAGGAAGGAAGGAAGAAGGAAGGAAAGGAGGGAGGAAGGGAGGAAGAAGGAAGGAAAGGAAGGAAGGGAGGAAGAAAGAAGGAAAGGAGGGAGGGAGGAAAGAAGGAAGGGAGGAAAGAGAGGAAGGAAAAAAGAGAGAAGGAGGCAGGGAGGAAGGAAGGAAGGAAGGAAGGAAGAGACAAAATAGACGGGGTCAATCTCATCCAGGAGGACGACACGAAGGTTAAAAAAAAATAAGCCCCAAACCATCAATGAACTCATATGAACTGAAAGTGCTGTGTGTGTGTGTGTGTGTGTGTGTGTGTGTGTGTGTGTGTGTGTGTGTGTGTGTGTGTGTGTGTGTGTGTGTGTGTGTGTGTGTGTGTGTGTGTGTGTGTGTGTCTAAAGCCTGATATATCTCACTCATCTGTGCCCTAGGCTTCCCTTGTTGTCCGAAAGCTTATAAAAAATACATGAGTGAGCCACACCAGTACTCTGGGTGACATGATCCTCCATTAGCATGAATAAAGCCACTGTAGCTCCATCTCTCATGCACCATCCTGCTGCCAGAAACACTCATTAGGGCAACAATTAATCTGCTGCTGAAATTAGTCCCCAACAAATGCACTATTTCATCATCTTTGGGAAAAAGGAAAAGGAAAAGCTGCAGTTTCCAGCTGTTTTAGGGAAGAATACTGAACCTTTGTTAGAGATCTTCAATAGGAACCAATGGGTTAGCATAGGGGGGCTTTGGTAATGTTGTTGAGTTTGGTCTTTTTGGTGATAGTAAGAATAAAAATCTTAAATGCAAAAGTGCCTCAAACCCATAAAATGTGTTGAAGGAGGAGGATGGACCATTAACTTCTTTATTTAAACAGTATTGTGTTGAATCAAAGATCAACAGAGGCCATAAAAGAAATAAGAAGAGAGAAAGATAGTAAAAATATAAAAATCATACCAGACTTATCCTTTGAACTAAAGAAGCTAACCTGGATTTGCCACAGCTTCAAAATACTGTTTACAGATTGGTTCAGTCACAAGAAAGCCTCATCAAAAATGTCCGTTTAGCATGTGAAGAATTTCAACATTAGTGTAACAGTTTGAAGACATATTCACGTTCAGCTGAAGATCAATCCTAATGATTTCACTCCCATAACATTTGGTGCAAACACATTTCGTGTTCTCTTCTGGATTAATCCTGACCTGTAATCTCATTATAATCTGTCAAATTCTTTGGTTTATGATTAAATACCTGCTAAGTCTAGCTAAACATGCTAATGACACTTCCATCAGCCTCAGTCGTTCATGTTTAATGCTAATTAGCAAATGTTAGCTTGCTAAAACAATGAATGTAGATGGTAAACATTACAGCTTAGCATATTAGCATGTTAGCATTGTCAGTGTAAATACATTAGCATGTTGATGTTAGCATTTAGCTCAAAGCACTGAATGTTGATGGTGAACATGGTAAACATTACATCTTAGCATATTAGCATGTTAGCAGCATTGTCATTGTAAATACATTAGCATATTGATGTTAGCATTTAGCTCAAAGCACCACTGTGCCCAAAAGCGGCCTCTTAGAGCTGCTAACGAGGCTGCAGACTCCTGATTAACGACTTAAATGATTAATCAATTGTTAAACTTATTGTCCAACACAATAGGTCCACTTTTCTGGAGTGTTAAATGATCCTTTATTTCGCACTACTGCTAACGTTTGTTTAGGCTTTCACCTCCAAAAGCACTTGAATTTACATTATCATCACTGGACTTAGATGGTGAACATGGTAAACATTACATCTTAGCACATTAGCATGTTAGCATTGTCAGTGTAAATATATTAGCATATTGATGTTAGCATTTACTGTAGCTCAAAGCACTGACTGTAGATGGTGAACATGGTAAACATTAGCCTACATCTTAGCACATCAGCATGTTAGCAGCATTGTCAGTGTAAATATATTAGCATGTTGATGTTAGCATTTAGCTCAAAGCACCACTATACTCAAAAGCAGCCTCTTAGAGCTGCTAACAAGGCTGCAGACTCCTGATTAACGACTTAAATGATTAATCAATTGTTAAACTTATTGTCCAACACAATAGTTCCACTTTTCTGGAGCGTTAAATGATCCTTTATTTCGCACTACTGCTAACATTTGGCTTTCACCTCCAAAAGTACTTGAATTTACATTATTAGGTCGTTATTGACTGACATTCTTGAAAATCTGACATAGCCTACAAAAGTGAAAAAGCTAATAATAGTACCTCCTTTTTTTTGGCAGCAGTAATGTAACCCAGCACTGTCACTAAGAGTCAATTCACACAGCAAAGTGACAAGAGCAGAGAATCGATGCTGTGAAGGTCCTTGAGATTGTGTCCAGTTTGTTTACCACCTGCAGCAACACTGTGATTTTTGGGAGGAAAGAAAATCACACAGTAGCAGTTTTTCTTAGAAAAGCTGCAAAGCACACAAGAAACAAACCACAGCTCACACACAGCTTTAAATTCCTTGAAGAAGAAACCATTAAACGCCTCGTCAGCCCATCAGTAAGAGCACAAAAGCCTGAAAACTGATAATAACAACTGTCCTGTATTCTTTTCCTTTCTTCCATTGTTCTTTCCTTCCTTCCTTCCTTCCTTCTATCCGTCCTTCCATCTGTCCTTCTTTTCTTTCTTGCTTCCTTCCAATAATACAGGAAGGAAAGATGGAAGGAAGGAATGACAGACGAACAGAAGGAAGGAACGAAGGAACGAAGGTAAGAAAGTAAGGAAGGAAGGGAGGAAGGAATAAAGGGAAGAAGGACAGATGGAAGGACGGAAGGAAGGAAGGAAGGACGAATGGAAGGAAGGAAGGAAGGTAAGAAAGAAGGAAGGAAAGAAAGAAGAAGGAAGGGAGTAAACTGTCCTGTATTCTTTCCCTGTCTTCCATTGTTCTTTCCTTCCTTGCTTGCGTCCTTCCTTCCCTCTTTCCTTCCTGTCTTCTTTTCCTTTCTTTCCTTCCTTCCTTCCTTCCTTCCATCTCCCATTAAACGCCTCTTCAGCACAAAAGCCTGAAAACTGATAACTGCAATAATAACATTATCATGACCACATCCTTGAAATCCTGTTTTGTTATTATCAGTCTCTCTCTCTCTCTCTCTCTCTCTCTCTCTCTCTCTCTCTCTCTCTCTCTCTCTCTCTCTCTCTCTCTCTTTTACAAAATACTACACACACGTACTGTCCAAGGACACGCTGTACTATTTAATATGTATTTTAGCGGACGTGTGGAACATTATGTGCCGCCGCTTGTTGTGCCTGTCTGTGAATAACCGGAGAGCTTCGAGACAAACAGCGGCTGAGTCTCAGCTTTTCAATCTTTTATTTTATTTTTTCATTCAGAGCGGGCGAAGCCGTAGGTGTAATTGATACTAATCGCGTGGAGCGTGAAAAGTGACAGGTCTGACGTTCTGAGAGTAGCTCCCACGATGAAGAATAATAAGATGAACAGCAGATTATTTATGAGTTCACACCAACGGATGATTTAGATCTGCAGTCATGGTCGAGATAGATAGATGATAACTTACTGTAAGAGAGATTTCTGTCAATCACAGCTCGAAGGAAGGAAGGGATGAAGGAAGGAAGGAAGGAAGGAAGTTAAGAAAGAAGGAAGGACAGAGGGAAGGAAGGAAGAAAGAAAAATAAGACAGGAAGGAAGGAAGGAAGGAAGGAAGGAAGGAAGAAAGGAAAATAAGACAGAGGGAAGGAAGAAAGGACACGAACGGAAGGAAGGAAGGAAGTTAAGAAAGAAGGAAGGACAGAGGGAGGGAAGGAAGGAAGGAAGGACACACAAACGGAAGGAAGGAAAGAAAGAAGGAAGGAAGGACGGAGGGGGAATAAGACAGGAAGGAAAGAGGGGAGGAAGGAAGGAAGTAAGGAAGGAAGTTAAAAAGGAAGGAAGGAAGGAAGAAGGAAGGGCACACAAATGGAAGGAAGGAAGTTAAGAAAGAAGGAAGGACAGAGGGAAGGAAGGAAGGAAGGAAAATAACAGGAAGGAAAGAGGGGAGGAAGGAAGGAAGTAAGGAAGGAAGTTAAAAAGGAAGGAAGGAAGGAAGAAGGAAGGGCACACAAACGGAAGGAAGGAAGTTAAGAAAGAAGGAAGGACAGAGGGAAGGAAGGAAGGAAGGAAAATAACAGGAAGGAAAGAGGGGAGGAAGGAAGGAATATAAGACAGGAAAATAAGACAGGAAGGAAGGAAGGAAGAAAGAAAGGAAAATAACACAGGAAAGAAAGGGAAGGAAGGAAGGAAGGAAGGAAGGAAGGAAGGAAAAGAAGACAGGAAGGAAAGTGGGCCGGATTTAACCCTCAGCGGGCCTCTTCTGGGCCACAGGCCTCATGTTTGACCCCCCCCTTGTGTTAACATGACATCGACATGATATTAATAGCACCGAACTCTAAATGAAGCCACAGAGTGAATCATCGTGACCTTACAGCGCTTTTTTAAAAAGACACAGAATAAATAAAGACCTTGTGTTTTATTTTTATTATTTTATTATTTAAAGATAAACAACTATTACAGCCTGAAATCCTCCGTGGCTGAATCATTATTACCGCTTAAAAACGGATTTATCCACCGACTTTAAAAATGAACCCGTTAACCTCTCACATGACCCAGATCTGAGAGAGAGGGTTGTTTTCTCTCTCTCTCTCATGTTAAGCCCGTGATGAAGGCAGATCAGGGTCAGAATGATAAAACTCTGATATACATTCAATCTGTTTGTGTGTTTGTGTGTTTGTGTGTTTGTGTGTTGGACAGCTTTAACACTCCCAGTGTGATAATACAGCTGCTGAGCCCTCAGATCTATGAAAACAACGTTATTACTGAATGAAGGAAGGAGGAAAGGAGGAAGGAAGGAAGGAAGGAGGGAGGGAGGAAGGGAGGGAGGGAGGGAGGAAGGAAGAGAGGGAGGGAGGGAGTGAGGGAGGAAGGATGGAAGGGAGGAAGGAAAGGAAGGAAGGAAGGAAGGTAGTTTTTCTCTCTCTCTCATGTTAAGCCCGTGATGAAGGCAGATCAGGGTCAGAATGATAAAACTCTGATATACATTCAATCTGTTTGTGTGTTTGTGTGTTTGTGTGTTTGTGTGTTTGACGGCTTTAACACTCCCAGTGTGAATACAGCTGCAATGTTATTACTGAACGACGTCCGTATGAAGGTAAATATGAAACATTTTATATCAGAGGTCTGAACTCAATGTGGTCATAAGATAATTAAACCTTCTGTTGTACTCGAAGGAAGGGAGGGAGGAGGGAGGAAGGAAGGGAGGGAGAAGGGAGGAAGGAAGGGAGGGAGGGAGGGAGGAATGAAGGATGGAAGGGAGGAAGGCAGAGAGGGAGGGAGGAAGGGTCGAAGCGAGGGGGGATGGAGGGAAGGAAGGGAGGGAGGAAGGAACGGAAGAAGAAGGAAGGAAAGAAGGGAGGGAGGGAGGAAGGAAGAATGGAAGGGAGGAAGGGAGGGAGGGAGGGAGGAAGGAAGGAAGGGAGGAAGAAGGAAGGAAAGGAGGAGGGAATGAAGGAAGGGACTGAGGGAGGAAGGAGGGAAGGAAGAGAGGAAGGAACTAAGGGAGGAAGAAGGAAGGAAAGGAGGAGGGAATGAAGGAAGGGACTGAGGGAGGAAGGAGGGAAGGAGGGAAGGAAGGGAGGAGGGAGGAAGGAAAGAAGGAAGGAAGGAACTGAGGGAGGAAGGAAGGAAAGAAAGGGGGAAGGAAGGAAGGAACTAAGGGAGGAAGAAGGAAGGAAAGAAGGGAGGAAGGAAGGAAGGGAGGAAGGAAGGATGGAAAGAAGGAGGGAAAGAAGGAAGGGACTGAGGGAAGAAGGAAGGAAAGGAGAAGGGAATGAAGGAAGAGACTGAGGGAGGAAGGAGGGAAGGAAGGGAGGAAGGAACTAAGGGAGGAAGAAGAAAGGAAAGGAGGAGGGAATGAAGGAAGGGACTGAGGGAGGAAGGAGGGAAGGAAGGAAGAAGGAAGGAAGGAAGGAAGGGACTGAGGGAGGAAGGAGGGAAGGAAGGGAGGAAAGCAGATTTCCTTCAGTCGGCTGAGAACACAAACCTGTGAGCTCATCTTTTATTTGGCGACGATGATGATAATAATCACAACTCAAGATCCACTTACCGACTTATCTCAGAGCTCTGGATTGTATCACTCACACATCATCATCATCATCAGAGAGTTTGCCCAGTTGTCATGGCGATAGAGCTGCTGACATACTCAGCTCAGTAAGTGTTATTATGGGGGTTTTCAGGGTTTTGGCTTAAAGTTTAGCAAAGGAGCGTCAAACATGAGGCACGTGGGCCAGAAGCGGCCCGCTGAGGGGTTCAATCTGGCCCACTTTCCTTCCTTCCTTCCTTCCTTCCTTCCTCAGTTCCTCCCTTCCTTCCTTCCTTCCTTCCTCAGTTCCTTCCTTCCTTTCTCCCTCCCTTTCTTTCCGGTCTTCTTTTACTTTCTTCTGTCCTTTCTTCTTCCTTACTTCCTTACTTCCTTCTTTCCTTCCTTCCTCCCTCCCTTCCTTCCTTTCTCCCTCCCTTTCTTTCCGGTCTTCTTTTACTTTCTTCTGTCCTTCCTTCTTTCCTTCCTTCCTTACTTTTTTCCTTCCTTCCTTCCTTCCTTCCTTCCATCCTCATATCTTTCCTTCCTGTATTCTTTTCCTTTCTTCCATCATTCTCTCCTTCTTTCTTTCCTTTCTTCCTTGCTTGCTTCCTTCCTTCCTTCCTGTCTTCTTTTCCTTCCTTCCTTCCTTCCCTCCTTCCTTCCTTCCTTCCTTTCTCCCTCCCTTCCTTCCTTTCTTCCTTCCTTTCTTCTTTCCTTACATCTTTCCTTCCTTCCTTGCTTGCTACCTTCCTTCTTTCCGTCCTTCCTTCCTTCCTTCTTTCCTTAAATCTTTCCTTCCTTCCTTGCTTGCTACCTTCCTTCCTTCCTTCCTTCCTTAAATCTTTCCTTCCTTCCTTGCTTGCTACCTTCCTTCCTTCCTTCCTTTCCTCTGTCCTAGCTCTATGTATCCCTTGAACTAAAGTAACTTTAATCCTCTGTTTTAGCCTTAAAGCCCTGATGTTGTGACGAGGAAGCCGGTGTAATGATAAGTCTGAAAGCTCTGGAAAAAGCCCGTAACTGGTCGTAGAGCTGAGGTTGTTTAGTCAGACTACTACTTTCAAGTTCAAGGAATAACTTCCAGCCTCTGATGCATGATGAGGATTATATAACAATGATGAAAAAAGGAGGGGAAAAAAGGGAAAGTGAAGATCATTAGAAGGCAGGAAAGAAGAAAGATGATGATTATGATGATGATGATGATGATGCAGGCGATGAAGAGCCGGAAGAGCAACAGCGATTAACAGTCTCACTTTCATTCCTATAATCACATTACTTCTACCCCCCCCCCCCCCCCCCCCCCAGTTTAATCATATTGTGAGTTTCGGATCTCGTTCGTCCTCTGCGTCCTCGTCACCTTCCTCTCCTCCTTCCTCTCCTCCTTCCTCTCCTCCTCTGTGGCATCATTAAGAGTGAGAAAGAAGACAAAGTAGAAGAAGAAGGGGATGATGATGTCACTTTGTTTTTCTTCTTTATTTATGGAAGGAAGGAAGGAAGGAGGGAAGGAAAGAGAGAAGGAAGGAAGGAAGGAAGGAAGGAAAGAGAGAAGGAAGGAAGGAAGGAAGGAAAGAGAGAAGGAAAGAAGGAAGGAAAGAGAGAAGAAGAAAGGAAGGAAGGAAGGAAGGAAAGGAAGGAAGGAAGGTGGGACGGGAGAAAGGAAGGAAAAGAAGACAGGAAAGAAGGAAGGAAGAATGAAGGAAGGAAGGAAGAAGGAAGGGGAGAAGAAATCTCCCCCATTTTAATCATATTGTGAGTTTCGGATCTCGTTCGTCCTCTGCGTCCTCGTCACCTTCCTCTCCTCCTTCCTCTCCTCCTCTGTGACATCATTACGAGCGAGAAAGAAGACAAAGTAGAAGAAGAGGGGGATGATGACAAGTTGATTAGAGGTGAGAGAGAAGAGATGTGTGAGAGGTTGTTTTTCTTCTTTATTTAAGTAAATACAGGAAGGAAGGAAGGAAGAAAAGAAGGAAGGAAGGAAGGGAGGGAGAAAGGAAAAGAAGACAGGAAGGAAAGAGGGAAGGAAGGAGGAAGGAAGGAAGGAAGGAAGAAAGAAAGAAAGAGAGAAGGAAGGACAGGAACAGGGAAAGAAGACAGGAAGGAAGGAAGGAAGGAGAAAGGAAAAGAAGACAGGAAGGAAAGAGGGAAGGAAGGAAGGAAGGAAGGAAGAAAGGAAGGAAGGAAGGAGAGAAGGAGAGATGGAAGGACGGGAACAGGGAAAGAAGACAGGAAGGAAGGAAGGAAGGAAAGAAAGGGAGAAAGGAAAAGAAGACAGAAGGAAAGAGGGACGGAGGGAAGGAAGGAATGATGGGAGAAAGGAAAAGAAGACAGGAAGGAAGGAAGGAAGGAAGGAAGAACGAGAGAAAGGAAAGAAGGGAGGAAGCAAGGAAGGAAGGAGAAGAAGACAAGAAAGAGAGATTGAAGAAAGAGAGGAAGGAAGGAAGAAAGAGAAGAAGGAAAGAAGGAAGGAAAAGAAGACAGGAAGGACAGTGGGCCGGATCGGACCTCTTGGTGGGCCGGTTCTGGCCCACGGGCCTCATGTTTGACATCCCTGCTTTAAACCTTTTTGTCTTTATTACACAGTCAATAAAAAAAGAGAACATGAAGCGGGGATGTTCCTGTCAGATGAGTCGTTTCTCACACTCGTACATCCCCCTCTCCTTCTCTCCTTCTCTCTCTCTCTCTCTCTCTCTCTCTCTCTCTCTCTCTCTCTCTCTCCCTCTCTCTCCCTCCCTCCTCTCTCTCTCTCTCTCCTCTCTCTCTCTCTCTCTCTCTCTCTCTCTCCCCCCCCTCTCTCTCTCTCTCTCTCTGTCTCTCTCTGTCTCTCCCTCTCTCTCTGTCTCTCCTCTCTCTCTCTCTCCCCCTCACCCTCTCTCTCTCTCTCTCTCTCTCTCTCTCTCTCTCTTCTCTCTCCCTCTCTCTCTTTCTCTCTCACCCTCTCTCCCTCTCTCTCCCCCTCTCTCTCTCTCTCTCTCTCTCTCTCTGTCTCTCTCGCTCTCCCTCCCTCCCTCTCCCCCCCCCCTCTCTCTCTCTTTCTTTCTAATTTCCTCCCTTCTATTCTTCATCATCATTACATTGGAGATCAAAGCGATACTAATAATGAAAGTTTTCTGAACCGTGAAAAAAAAAAAAAAGTCCCATGATTGATGATGCGTGGTCATTTTGGAAAACAGTTGAGCAATCTCCCTTTTTTTTCTTCTTGTTTTTTTTACTATCTATCAAATCAAACTTCCTCCTTTTCTCTCTTGACCACTCACTGTCACATCGAACTTCCCCCGCCTCTTTTCTTTTTTCCCCTTCAGGATGATTATTTGTTTCACAGTCATCTTTCGCTTTAAAAAGTGGAAAGTTTTTTTTTCTCTCTCTCTCTTTGCTTTGACCTTAAAATCTGACTTTTTACCTACAAGCAAGGATCATCATGACATCACCATAACAAGTTTGGAAAAGCCAACCGTGGTCCAAGTACACAACTTACGTAAGTGTGATGTGGAAACTTGAAGCCTAAAAGCTCAAAAAACATTCAGAGTGAACTTTACTTTGAAAGGAGAGAGAGGAGGAATAATTGTGATTTCTTTATAATAACCATTTTTAGTCAAAGAGTATGTCATTTTCAGACCAGGTGGTGTTTGGTTACAGGTTCAGGGAGGGAGGGAGGGAGGAAGAAGGAAATGAGGAAGAAGGATGAAAGGGAGGAAGGAAGAAGGAAGGAAAGGAGGGAGGAAGGAAGGGAGGAAGGAAAGGAGAAAGAAGGAAGGAAGGGAGGGAGGAAGGAAGAAGGAAGGAAAGGAGAAAGAAGGAAGGAAGGGAGGGAAGAAGAAGGAAGGAAGGAGGAAGGAGGAAGGAAGGAAGGGAAAAGGAAGGAAAGGAGGGAGGGAGGGAGAAGGGAGGAAGGAAGGAAGGGAGGGAGGAAGAAGGAAGGAAAGGAGGAAGAAGGAAGGATGGAAGGGAGGAAGAAGGAAGGAAGGGAGGAAGAAGGAAGGAAGGAAGGACGGGAGGAAGGAAGGAAAAAGGAAGGAAAGGAGGGAGGGAGGAGGAAGAAGGAAGGAAAGGAAAGAAGGAAGGGAGGAAGAAGGAAGGAAGGGAAGGAGGAAGAAGGAAGGATGGAAGGGAGGAAGAAGGAAGGGAGGGAGGGAGGAAGAACGAAGGAAGGGAGGGAGGAAGAAGGAAGGTAGGGGGGAGGAAAGAAGGAAGGGAGGAAGTAAGGAAGGAAAGGAGGGAGAAAGGAAGGAGGGAGGAAGGAAAGGAAAGAAGGAAGGGAGGAAGGGAGGAACAGCCAAAACAGACGGGAGGACGACACAAAGGTTGTTGAACTTGATCAAGTTCTTCAAATTTGAATAAAGTTGACTCAACATGATAACTTTTGTCCATCTAACTTAAACCCTACATCCTTTTTTACAGTGTAGGAAGACAGACATTACTACTTTATCACCATTCATAAACATTAACCGTCAATTTTAACATAATTACCTTGAGATCAGGCTTCATTTCACACATATTCAGGTTACATATATATAAAATAATTCTCCATAGGGTCAAAACAGACAACATAAGTCCATATATCACATTGAAAATGAAGGTTTTAAGCAAAAGTAAAGAATAACTAAATAAATATAGTTGTTTTTAGCTGTATAAGGGCAGAAATGACTACTTTATTGCCATTCATAAACAATTAAAGTCAATTTTAACATAATTACCTTGAGATTTGGCTTCATTTCACACATATTCAGGCTACATATAGATAAAATAATACTGTAAGAGAAGAGAAGGAAGGAAAGGAGGAAGAAGGAAGGATGGAAGGGAGGGATGAAGGAAGAAGGAAGGAAGGAAAGGGGGAGGAAGGAAGGAAGAAGGGAGGAAGAAGGAAGGAAGGATGGAAGGAAGGAAGGAAGGAAGGATGGAAGGGAGGGATGAAGGAAAGAAGGAATGAAGGAAGGAAGGTAGGGGGAGAAAAGAAAGAGGGAGGGAGGGAGGAAGGAAGGGAGGAGGAAGGAAGGAAAGGGGGAGGAAGGAAGGAAGGAAGGATGGAAGGGAGGGATGAAGGAAAGAAGGAAGGAAGGAAGGAAGGATGGAAGGGAGGGATGAAGGAAAGAAGCAATGAAGGAAGGAAGGTAGGGGGAGAAAAGAAAGAGGGAGGGAGGAAGGGAGGAAGGAAGGAAGGGAGGAGGAAGGAAGGAAAGGAAGGAAGGAAGGAAGGACGGAAGGACGGAAGGACGGAAGGACGGAAGGACGGAAGGACGGAAGGAAGGAAGGAAGGAAGGAAGGAAGGAAGGAAGGACAGTTTCAAGCATAAATAGAGAATACCAAGTGTCCCATCTCCTCATACATGGAGGTATTTATAGCTGTAGGAGTCACATGCTCCATCTGATACACACATGAGCCCATTGTGCTATAGCAGGGTTAGCGTTAGCAGGCAATCATCAACTCCAGTATGTGTTATAAAGCATTGATCGATGGTAAACTGGGGGTTCAGGCTCTTTCTCCAGTAAAAGAAGTAAGGGGTCCGAGGGGGATTTCAATTCCAGGAAGAAGAATTTTTATGAGGTTATTGAACTTTTCATGTTGTTGGAAAAAGTTGATTTTTAGTGAAGAAAAACACTTTAAACCAAATCAGACGTGTATTATTATTCAAAGCAGAGGGTTTTATATGTCGTGTTTATATGGATTTACAACTTATAGGCTTGTTTAGGACTTCAGTGAGTGGTAACTATGGTAACTAATGGGACTGATGGTTAAAATAATGAAAATAAAAAACCTTAGTTGTAATAAAACTGAAACAATAATTTAACCTTTGTGTCGTCCTCTCAGGTCAAATTGACCCCGTCTGTTTTGACTGTTCCTTCCTTCCTTCCTTCCTTATTTCCTTTCCTTCCTCCCTTCCTTCTGTCCTTCTTTCTTTCCCTCCCTCCTTCCTTCCTTCCTTCCTTCCCTTTTCTTCCTTCCTTCTGTCCTTCTTTCCTGCCTTTCCTTCCTTCGTTCCTTCCTTCCCTTCCTTCATTCTGTCCTTCTTTCCTTCCCTCTCTCCCTCCTTCCTTCCTTCCCTCCTTCTTTCCTTCCTACCTTCATCCCTTCCTTCTGTCCTTCTGTCTTTCCCTCCCTCCTTCCTTCCCTTTTCTTCCTTCCTTCTGTCCTTCTTTCCTGCCTTTCCTTCCTTCCTTCCCTCCTTCCTTCCTTCTCTTCTCTTCCTTTCCTTTCCTTTCCTTCATCCCTTCCTTCTGTCCTTCTTTCTTTCCCTCCCTCATTTCCTTCCTTCCTTCCTTCCTTCTTTCCTCCTTTCCTCCCTCCTCCTTTCCTTCTGAGGACAACAGGAGGGTTAAGGTAGTAATAATATCTTTTCATCATCATCGCTCAGTTCTCCTTTTTTTCCCCCTACTTCTTCTCTCAGCTGCTGCTTTAATATGTAGTAATAAAAAGAGAGAGAGAAAAAGAAGGTGTGTCCTACATTACTACTATGATGATGAAGATGATGATGATGATGATGATGATGATGAAGATGACAGGAATGTGTAAGTAAACACTCGGAGACGGATGACAACCTGACCAACTTGAACAACCTGCTCATCATCTTTATCATATTTCCAGTCAGCTAACAGGAAGCTGCCACCACCACCACCACCACCACCGACAACGACGACGATGATGATGATGATGAAGATGATGATGATGATGATGAAGAACCCCTCAGGCTGTAAACAGTAGTCTTCTTCTACCTGCTGCGCTCTGCATTATTCAGCTGCGGTGCGTTTTTTGGGGCCCAGCTGCTGCTGCTGCCGCCGTGACGTGACGTGACGTTGCGTAACTCCTTTTATTATCCCACTCTGAATTGGTGTCAGGTCATGTTGGGAAGGGAGAGGATGTGATTCATAATTCTGTCATAATCCACAGGAAACGGTACGACCCTGGTAGCTGTGTGCATGTGCATGTGTGTGTGTGTGTGTGTGTGTTTATTTGTTTGTGTGTGTGTGTGTGTGTGTGTGTGTGTATGTGTGTGTGCGTCTTACTGTAAGCATGAGATTAGTGACTGCAAGCCAGACTGGCGCTGGGTTGTACCAGCCTCCTTCCTCTTAAAGGATTGACCCTGTGAACCCTTTTTTTTTGGACGTGTGTGTTTGTTTTTGTGTTACGAGGGAGTGTGTGTTAGCGTGTGTGTGTGCGCGCGTGCGTGTGTGTCAGTCAGTGTTACTCGGCAACCTCCAAAACATCACCTATACAGACCTCAAACAAAGACAGCAGGCAGGACAACTGAACTCACTTTCAACATGTTTATTATCACAAATATTTACACCATTCATTTTTCTTTTTTTCTTTTTTTAAAGCAGCATGTGGAATGATGAGGTAAAACTTTCACAGGTCAAACATAGACGAGAACATTTTTTTTTTTTTAGTGACATAGTAACACACAAAGTTTACATGAATAGGCTTCCAACACCTTTTGGACAGCCTGTTCTTTTTTTTCTTTTTCTTTTTTTTTTAAGCACCATGTGAACACAGTATGTAGTCCTGAAGCAGTAGTATTGATTTATTTGACGTATCAAAGTCCACAGCAGCAGTTGAATGTGTGTGTGTGTGTGTGTGTGTGTGTGTGTGTGTGTCTGTCCTTCCTCTTTCACTGTTGAGATCCCGGTATGAAGGCAGGAAATTCCCTTAAGTCCTGGTTGTGTGTGTGTGTGTGTGTGTGTGTGTGTGTGTGTGTACGTGTGTGTGTTGCTCTGTGGTTAATCGTTGACTTCTTCTCTGATTGACTCACATCACTCTTCGCTGATTCACACATACACACACTTTGAGTCAGCAGCAGTCACTTGTTAGGACTCATTTGACTTAAGGTGAAAAAGCAACACAAGCATTCCCCCCCCCCTTCAGTTTCTTCCTTAAAACTTTCTGGCCTGAAGCTCTTCTTCTTTCTTTCGTTGGCTTCTGGCTCTCAGTTTTTTTTTCTTTTCTCCTTCTCTGCTTGCTGATCTCTGTTTTTGGGGCTTTTCCAGCCCGGCAGGCGCACTCAGATGAACCTGGAGAGGTCTCACCATGGCCCCGGTAATCCCTCTGTCCTGGGCTGCCAAATGTAGGTCAGCTCCTCGGTGCGCAAAAGGGATCAAACCGTCCTCAAAAGGTTAACGAGGAGTTGAAAATCACTCCGCTCCAAAGTCGCACTGGAGGTTATTTTCACCCTCCATCTGTTCAGAAGGCAGGTATAACCCGATTTAGAGACAAAGCGGTCAGGGACTCTCCTGCCCCGACGCGACAGCTGCCCAGCGGGGCCGCATACCTCTCCTCCCCGGGCTCCAGCCTCGCCCTCTTGCTGGGAAGGAAGTCAGGCGCCGCCGACGCCTTGCCCCGGCGTTTCCTGGACTGCCTTGTCGGGCTCATGTTTTCTTTGTCCTCTATGAGTTCACTATCACACCCTTCGTCTTCCTCCTCCTCTTTGTGCGGCTCTTCTGGGGCCAGATCGGCTGAGTTCAGAGCCGGTGTGGGCTCAGGTTGTGGCTCGGGCTGCCCGGCTGCTTCACCCGTGGTGGAGGAGCTGGTGTCCATCGGTTCAACTGGAGCCGGTTGCGCCATGCTCAGCTCTTCGCTTTCCCGGGAGGAGTGATAGATGTCCCGGGCAGACCTCATGACCAGGGAGAGCAGGAGGCTCCGGTGGAGTCTCAGTCCGCCTCTCTGGGTCCTTGAGGCGTACAGCTTGCTTATCGACACGGCCAAGATCCGTCTGGCTTCGGCGTTCACTTCCATTGCAGTTGTGGCACTCATTGTTTTTTTTATCTTATGCGTAATTACGCACGGTTGTTTTGGCACTTTCACCAAAAGGCGACGAGCTCTTATCAGTCCCGAGTTGGACTTAAGTTTGTAGTTTGTAATCTGTCTTTAGCTCGGATCTCAGCTGTTTACCTTGTAGTTGCACTCAGTGGAGTGAGAGCGTGTGAGTAACTGGGTGGCGTTTTATTTCCTCTTTGACGTAACGTGGACTTCATTCCTCAGTAAGTGACAAACAGGCGCCGCCCACACCTGCTGTAGCTGTAGCTGCAGCGAGCACACACACACACACACACACACAGACACAGACACACACACCATCTGTTCCGTCTACCGTTTACTCTCACAGTTGATCTCTTTATTTATTTAGATTTATGCTCCTGCTGCAGGACACTTCTCTCCCGCTGCAGCCCAATACGCAAAATAAGTCTGATTTAGTAGATTTTAGATTCTAAAAGTTTCGAGCAGCCGTCTCTAGTTTATTATTTCCTCTTCCTCATTTCAAGCCGCCTCTCATCAACTTCCTTATAAACACTGAGCTGATGTCTTGTATCTCACACGCTGATAACTGGTCTATAAAAATGTATTTATAGCCTGATGATAATACCTGTAAATGAGGCTTTATTTAATAACTTGTTCATTTATTGCAGAAGCATAGCCTGCCATTAAAAGCAAAGAACATAATGTGTAATTAAAGCAATCAAACGTTAACCAATAAGCCATTATAACATAAGCTGTTTAATCAGATGTTATATATTCACGTTTATATAATGCTGCTTTTTATGAATCACTAACTAGATAAGATGTCCACAATAGATAATGATATCTGATACAGGCTTATATGTAGTCTATATAAATCCTCACATAAAATAGCCTATATATTCTATGTGTGTGTGTGTGTGTGTGTGTGTGTGTGTGTGTGTGTGTGTGTGTGTGTGTGTGTGGCACGTTTCACAGCTGTGTCAGATCTGCTGAGCAATGTTTAAGGAAGTCTCTTTTTCTTTTTTCTTTTTTCTTTTTAAGGAAAGAATTTAAGCGATTGTTCATTATTCATGAATGTGTGAAGGAAGGAGTAACAGAAAAAAAAAGAAAAAGGGAAGAATGGATCAGATTCAGTTTGTAGTGTGAGATTATGTCAGTCTGTTTACATTCTGGTAAAATCCGGCCAGCAGCAGTTCGAAGAATTTACGTGTCACCAATTTCTGGGGAGTTTCTGCTCTCTCTCTCTCTCTCATTTTTTTCTCTCTCTCTCATTTTTTTCACTCCCTTTCACACACACTACGTCACTCACTCGCTCTCTCAGCTTCCATATATGGTCTATCCGGTAGTAAAAACCCCATGGGGACGCGCACAGTGGAAAAGCCATGACGTGAACGCGCAACCACAGGCCCTCCCATTCTCCTTCTCCCCTCCTCCTTCTACTCTCTCTCGCTCTCGCTCTCGCGCTCTCCCTCCTCGTGCCCGTGCACAGCGGTGATGGCGTCATCTCTACACCATATATGGAGTTGCCACCGGTGTAAATAAGGTTACTAAGCAGCAGCACGACGGAGGTCAAACTGCAGCCGGCTGTCAGTCCAAAAGCACGGCGATGCTGCTTTCAAGTGCTGTTGGAATTAACACCTTTTAGTCTGATTTTTTTTTTTAGGGTTAAAGTGAGACGTGAAGAAGCGGCTGATTCTGCAGTCAGAGCACGTGTCTTTTAATAATGTGGAGTAAATTTAGACACATTTTAAATACATTTCTAAATATGGCCCTTTTTACTGCAATGAAAATTAAAGTATAGACTACTACTTTAATTGGAAATGCAGTAAAGCCTTACAATTACATTTGCACTATTACTTTTTCACATACTCTCAATCATGTAGTGGCTGATTCTGCAGTATGTATTAATATGGTGCTTTTATTTTTATGAAAATAGGCATAGACCACTATTTTAATCAAAAAAGAAGTATAATAATTATATTTGCACTACTGATTTTGCACATAGTTTTCAACCATCTAGGTTAAACACCCCTTTTTTTAAGGTTAGTTTTTTGACTTTTTTGCAGTTTTTTTTCCCCTGT
>NC_070579.1:8097389-8124855 GCF_027409825.1 Scomber japonicus
AAGTCTATGTAATGTCCCCAAAAGTGACCATGATCTCTTATATATGTGCGTATGTATATGTGTGTGTGTGTGTGTGTGTGTGTGTGTGTGTTACCTGATGTCTCTGTCCACAGTGCTCACCACTCCGGTCCGACTGGAGGTCCGGTGGCTGCAGAATACTTCATACTGAAATCATAATCAGAGTCATTATTTTTTATTAAAGTGAGGAAATGTTGAACTTTATTAAAGAACGCTTTCACATTTAGCTGAGACATGAGTTTAATTTGGCCAAATGAAATTAATCTACAGCACCTCACTCTGATGAAGGCTGTTTCTACTTTACTGCAGGCCTGATTTAAAGGTGCAGTGTGTAGATTTTATTGGCAGAAAAAGGAATATAATATTTTAATTAGCTGTATAATCACCTGAAAATAAGACTAATGAATAATAGCTCATTAATCTATCACTACCTTATAATGAGCTCTTTATATCTACAGAGGGAGCCATGTTTCTACAGTAGCTCAGAATGGACAAACCAAACCAAATACTGGCTCTTAGAGAGGATCATTTGTGAGTTTTGCCACCAAAGTAGTTTCACCTTCATGCTTAGAAGAAGCAGGGGGAAAGAGAGAGGGGGGGGGGGTATGCAGTTTGTTGCAATCTCTAACCTTCACCACTAGATGGCACTAAATCCTACAAACTAGTCCTTTAAACTGAGAGTTTCATAGATTTAACCCTCCTGTTGTCCTAGAGTGAAGGAAGGAAGGGAGGAAGAAGGAAGGAAAGAAAGGAGGAAGGAAGGAAAGGAGAAAGGAAAGAAGGAGAGAAGGAAGGAAAGGAAGGGAAGAAGGCCAGAGGAAAGAAGGAAAACAGGAGGGAGGAAAGAAGGAAGGGAGGAAGGAGGGAAGAAGGAAGGAAAGAAGGAGGAAAGAAGGAAGGGAGGAAAGAGGAAGGTAAGAAAGAGAGAAAGAGGGAGGAAGGAAAGGAAGGAAGAAAGCAAGGAGAGAAGGAAGGAAAGGGAAGGAAGGGAGGAAGGACAGAGGAAAGAAGGAAGGGAGGAAGGAAGGAGGGCGGAAAGAAAGAGAGGAGGGAGGGAGGAAAGAAGGGAGGGAAGAAGGAAAGGAAGGAGGGGGGAAGGAAGGAAGGGAGGAAAGAGGAAGGAAAGAAAGCGAGAAGGAGGGAGGGAGGAAGGACAGGCGGAAGGAAGGAAGGAAGGGAGGAAAGAAGGAACAGTAAAAACAGACGGGGTCAATTTGACCCGGGAGGACGACAGGAAGGTTAATATCTCACATTAATGAGATATGTGGTCCAACACGTGGCCTCGTCACCTCCAGTAAAAATATTAGACCCTAAAATTAGACCTCAGTTTGTATCATCTTACTGTTTCCCGTTGCTCGTTCTCCGGCCCATCCTCTGAAGGTAGAACGACCCGCAGCCCACACAGTTGTAGACCAGAGCCTGTTTGCTGCAGAGAAGACGGATGTCACATTTAAATACGGTGTGTGTGTGTGTGTGTGTGTGTGTGTGTGTCAAATTTCCATATAAGCCACTTAATATGCACACACACACACACACACACACACACACACACACACACACACACACACGTTCTGCTTCACCTTTTCATTATTTGCTCTACTTAAAATGCACAAAAATAATCAACCTTAAATTGTTTACATGTTCCCACATTTCTATTATTTTCTTTTTCTTTTTTTTTTTTTTCTTCCTTTATCTCGCTCGGTTCTGCTTCTGCTGCTGCCATTATTATTTGGTATTTGTTGCCGCGGTGACCCAGTTTCAGGATCATTCAACTTTCATCATATATCAGCCTTTTGCCGGGAGAGAGACAATGTATGCGTGTATGCGTGTATGCGTGTGTGTGTGTGTGTGTGTGTGTGTGTGTACCTGGCTGAGTTTTTGACCGTGGCCTGTCCTGTGAAGACGCGAACAAAGACCCGAATGTAGAAGTCGACGCTGACGGACAGCAGGGGCTGGATGTATCGCTGGTACACCCCCGCCCTCTGGTCCAAACTGTGGAGGATGATACGAAGAGCCTGCAGGGAGAGATGACGATAACACACACACACACACACACACACACTCATTATTTGCCTTGATGTGAAAAGCTCCGAAACATCTGAGAAACTTTTTTTATTTTACGGCGACGTTTGCAGGGCTGAAGGAAAATGATTAACAGTTATACTCGAGGGAAACGACATCAGTCTGTTGAAGAAAAGGTTCGTAGGATTGATTCTGCTTTCATGAATGAAGTCTGTCCTCTACTGAAGCTCGACCGACATCAAATTAAATGAATTATTTATACGTTTACCTCTCAATTCGTCCCACTATTGACAGATTTTTGGTGAGAAAAGATAAAAGATTTCCACTAAAATTATCATCACCTTCACATTTTATTAATAATATAATATTTATTTGTTTGGGAGAAAACATGAATATGCTTTTACTGTAGTATAGATAAAGATAGATCCTTTGTTTATAAGTTGTTACTATGACTTTGTCCTTTCAATGACCCTCAAGAGTTTCTTTATTTTTATATACTTTACTTATTGTCATCATATCTTGAGCATCATGTACAAAAAGTTACATAGTGATGACATTTGTTTTTGTGATATTAACAATTAATTAATGTAGCAATTAGTTAACCCTCCTGTTGTCCACGAGTCAAGGAAGGAAGGGAGGAAGGAAGGAAGGAAGGAATGAAGGAAGAGGGAGGGAGGGAGGGAGAAAGGAAAAGAGGAAGGGAGGAAGGACAGAGGAAAGAAGGTAGGAGGGAAAAAAAGGGGGATAGAGAAAGGAGGGAGGGAGAAAGGAAAAGAGGAAGGGAGAAAGGAAGGAAAGACGGACAGAGGAAAGAAGGAAGGAAAAAAGGGGATAGAGGGATGGAGGAAGGAAAGAAGGAAGGAAGGAAGGGAGGATGGAAGGAAGGAAGGAAGGAAGGAAGGAAGGAAGGAGGGAGGGAAGGAGAAAGGAAAAGAGGAAGGGAGAAAGGAAGGAAAGAAGGACAGAGGAAAGAAGGAAGGAGGGAAGAAAGGGGGATAGAGGAATGGAGGAAGGAAAGAAGGAACAGTAAAAGCAGACGGGGTCAATTTGACCCGGGAGGACGACACAAAGGTTAAAGTAAATCAACAGTATTTACAGTACAAATTTAAATTGTTAAACACAAATATTAATACACTACATACATACATACATATAATAACGTAATTATCAGCATCATCATGTCTATATATGGACTTATCGTACGATGCATGGACATGACCTTTGACCTTTGACCTCAGTATTACCACACTTCACATTAGCAGCTAAGAGGCTTTTGGCTAATTACATGATCGACTTATCGTACAATAAAAAAAAAACAAATACAAGGACAACAGCAGCAGGGATAAAGTTGATATTTATACATTTTGTACCAGGTGAAACAGTAACAGGTTTTATAAAATAACATTAAATACTGAACTTCTGCTCTTTATGATGATGTTTATTTTAACCAGAAAGGTTTCCTATTAAGATACAACCACTCTTCTGTCAGGGAGTTCTGGTCAAGATGGCAGATAATAAACATAATTATCAAGATCTTCATGTCTTCATATCAACTTATGGACATGACCTTTGACCTTTAGCTAAGAGGCTATTCATGTCACATTGGCTCAGTGAGTAGTTTCCTCCATTCCTCTCTATAACATCCTGAGTGGAGACTGCAGAAGAATTAAAGTTAAATAATAAATCCCCAACAATAATGGTAGTCTTTGCTTTTAACAGAAGAGTCATTATCAATTTTTAACTGTTTTTTAATGAAATTATTACCATTAAATTATTAATGGTGGTATAAAATGACCTTCAAATGACAATAATATAGTTTATCGCGATTATTTTCGAAAACAATATATCGTCCAGCAAAAGTAGTTATCGTGACAGGACTTATCTTAAAACTGAAGCAATGCAATTTTTTCTTAACAGTGTGCTTAAATTTCTTGGTCAGTGGTCAGTGGTCAGTGATGTGTTCTTGATGCAAAGTTTTGGGAAAATCCATCAGATCTACCTCGAGAACTTAAAGCTACTTTATGTAAAAATGTCTTTAACATAATTAAAGCATCATTCAAATTTGATGGCAAAAGATCAGTGGGAGGAAAAAGAGCTCATTCATCATAATTTGACATAAACAAAACTTATGTTAACAGTCTGCTTCTCACCCAAGATGCATTGTGAGCGTTGAGTGCGTTTCCTTCCTCATAAAACATTTTTAGAACCAATTTCACAAAAGACGTTGATTCACATCATTGATAATCTCCAACAGTGTTATTTCCTGACTTTGTTTCATGCATTGCTACATTTCTTGGCAGGTTACGTCCACCGGCTGTTCTTCAGTGGAATAGTGTGAAACCATTAGAGAGATTGCACACACACACACACACACACACACACACACACACACACACACACACACACACACACACACACACACACACACACACACACGTCGGTGCCATATGCATTACTTCATCGTATTACTACAGCTCATAAACTCCACAAATGACCTTAAAGTCTTAAAACAAGCTCGTATGTGTTCTACACTTAAAAGCTGAGAAGGGTGAGACGTAATATTTGCAGTCATTGGTGCAAAACCTAAAGTGACCCAAGTCAGAGTTTAAAGTCTGTGTAAAGTAAGAATAAATATGTGTTCTGAGTTTGACATACCACAGAAAAGTGTGTTGTTAACCACCCTGCCAAATTTCAATGATTAAAAAAATCGGCAAATATATGAAATTAAGCTTCAAAGTTGTGTAAAAATCAGCCTCTTTCTCTGCTCCCAAACGCTGTGGGAGTGGCAGCCGAGTCCGCTGAATCCCCGCCCCCTACCAAGTGTCACCTGTCAATCAAAGTCACCACCTCTACCAGGAACATGGACGCTACGTCTGAGAGCTTTCTGCTGCTAACTCAGCTGCTAGCTCGGTGGCTAACTCAGCTGCTAACTCGGCTGCTAGCTCAGCTAACTGGCTAACTGTAGACTGTAGTAGTAGTAGTGTGTGCTGAATGTATTTATACCTCTACAGTAGCAGGGGCGGGTTTATGCTAATCACCACTAAATCCTGAACACAGAAATCTTGAAACACAGTTTGTGAAGCCTAGCTCCACAATTCAAATCTAAATGGTTGAAATGCTTTTTAAACCATTTTTAGAAATACATTTATGACCTATTTAATGTGTTTAGAAGAAAATGTCTGAATCCATTTTACACAGTCTTTAATTCTTCTGCAGTCTCCACTCAGGACGAACACAGTGAGGAATGGACGACACTACTCACTGAGCCGATGAGACATGAATAGCCTCTTAGCTGCTAATGTGAAGTGTGGCAATACTGAGGTCAAAGGTCATGTCCATGTATCATACAATAAGTCCATATACAGACGTGATGATGCTGATAATTACGTTATTGTACGATAACTTGATGATTATTGTGATAGACCTAGGAGGGAGTTTCAGATTCAGCTATTTGACGATCTAATAAGCACTTATTTTATAGATTTAGTTTCCCTAAAATCAGTTTTGCTGTCTGCCACAGTTACAGAACAACCACCGGGGGGCGCCAGAGTCAAAGTTCTCCAAATTCTTATCATATGGTGCTTTAAAGACGCAAAAACAGTGAAAATCATTAGTTTTATGAGCATTTCTTCTTCTTTCTATCCTCATGATAAAAGTTTCCCAAAACGTAAACACACCCAAAAACGCCTACTCACAGCCTCAAAGCCCACCCCCCCTTCCCTCCCTTCCCCCCTTGACACCACCTCAGGCCCGAAACCATGAGATTCAGTTTGTTTCTGTTAGACCTACACACAGACTGTACACACTGAGGATTAACATGCCATGAATGCAAACATGGTGGCATGTCTGTGCATGTGGAGTGTGAAGTGTGGGCTTTGTGTGTGTGTGTGTGTGTGTGTGTGTGTGTGTGTGTGTGTGTGTGTGTGTTCTCACCATTTCATGACAGTATTTGGCTTTGATGGAGACTGAACCGTATTTGCTGTAGCAGGTCTCTCCACTGTTTCCTGCCATCACTGCCATGTCTGTGCATGTTACGCACAACAGACCTGAAAGAGAGAGAGAGAGAGAGATAAAGAAAAAGAGATAAAGAAAGAAAGAGAGAGAGAGAGCAATAAAGAGAGAGAGAGAGAGAGAGAGAGAGAGAGAGAGAGAGAGAGAGAGAGAGAGAGACAGAGAGACAGAGAGAGAAAAAGAGAGAGAGAGAGAGAGCGAAAGAGAGAGACAGAGAGACAGAGAGAGAGAGAGAGAGAAACAAAGACAAAAGAAAGTGTTAGGAAATATAACATTTTCTTTCACACCTCAGTCGGACAGATCAGTACTTGACTCTTGCTGCTTTAACCCTTTAGTTGCACCTTAAGAAGTGAAGCTTTTTTAAAATCAGGACAGTAACAGAAAGGAAAAGATCGACCATCGAGTCTCGACATCGCTCATAAATGTCCTCCCGCATGCACTGAACTCAAAAACGGGCTCGAACCAAACAAAGAACTATCCACAAACAATATCTGACCCACTTCCGATCCGACTGTCGAGAAGATTTTATGCCAATTTTTTGAACTGTCATGAAAAATAAAATGTGATTTAATGCATTTCCTTTAGCTGGAAGCAAATAAATAACTTTTTCTTTTTTTATGAATGTCAGAAAATGAATGAGTGCAAATTGTAGCTGTGAGTGATTGAACAAAGGGATATTGGTTGAAAATGACACATAATGATCGTCACATTCGATGCTTTCATCAAAGAAAGAAAAATAAATAAATAAATAAATAAATAAATAAACAGTTCAATCAGCTTCAGCATGAAGAGAAAGCATGGACACATATCCTTTTTAAAAAATGGAGCATTTCCAATTTCAATGCGGAGAAATACTGAGCTGTGATGTGAGGAGAGTCCAGATGTGCAAACTTATAACTGCTAACTGATCTGTGATGATTTAAAACAAGAGGATGAAGAGGAGGAGGAAGAGGATGAAGAGGAAGTGAAAGGTGTGATGAAGGTTTGTTTGTTTCATTATTTATTACTTATTATTTTATTTATTACGCATTATTTATTATTTATTACATTTGGGCAAAAAAAGGGAAAGTCTACCTGGCTTTGGGACATTTCTTGTTGCCCTAAACTAAGGGTGTCAAACATGAAGCCCGTGGGCCAGAACCGGCCCGCTGAGGGGTTCAATCCGCCCACTTTCCCTCCTGTCTTGCTTCCTTCCTTTTGTCCGTCTTCTCTTTCTTTCTTTTTTCCTTCTTTCCTTCCTGTCTTCTTTTCTTTCCTTCCTTCCTTCCTTCCATCTGTCCATCATTCTGTCCGTCCTACATTTCTTTCTTTCTTTGTTCCTTCCGTCTTTCCTTCCCGTCATCTTTTTTTCCTTCCTTCCTTCCTTCCTTCCTTCCTTCCTCCCACCCTTTCTTTCTTTTTTCCTTCTTTCCTTCCTTTGTTCCTTCAGTCTTCTTTTCCTTCCTTCCTTCATTCGTTCGTTCGTTCGTTCCTTCCTTCCTTCCTTCCATCTTTCCTTCCCGTCTTCTTTTCCTTCCTTCCTTCCTTCCTTCCTTCCTTCCTTCCTTCCTTCCTTCCATCTTTTTAATGGTCCGGCTCACATGAGCTCAAACTGGTCTGTATTTGGTCCTTCCTTCCTTCCTTCTTTCCTTTCCTTTCCTTTCCTTTCCTTTCCTCCCTTCCTTCCTCTCTCCTTTCCTTCCTTCTCTCCTTCTCTCCTTCCTTCCTTCCTTCTTTCCTTTCCTCCCTTGCTTCTTCTTTCCTTTCCTTCCTTCTTTCTTCCTCCCTTCTTCCTCGACTCGAGGACAACAGGAGGGTCATAAATAATGATTTGACTGAAAGATATTTGAAAGAAAACACAACAACACTGGAAAAACCTACCTTCAAAATAATTCTAATCTTATCCAACCCGCCCCCCCCCCCCCAAAAAAACCTGACAGTGTCGGTGGTGATTAAAGGACCAAAACTACGTACCTCCCTCGCTGACGGCTTGCACGGCTGCATCCAAAAAGCCGGCGGGGCTCCCATACGGATCGAGATCGATGACATCATAGCGCTCCTTCTTCCCTCGCATCTCGTACATCAGCATGCTGGAAGGAAGGAAGAAAGGAAATATAAGAGGAGGAAATATATGAATGTTATCAAGGGGGGGAAGGAAGCAATTTAAGAAATGTTAGACACTAAAAATAAAGGTGGAATTTAAATTGAAAACAAAGAAGAGAGGGAAAAGAAAGAAAGAGAAAAAAAGACTGCCGGAGCACAAAAGAGCAGACACCAGATGAGTCAAAGCCAGATTAGCTCAGGAGGAGAGAAAAGAGAAAAAAAAAGATTTAAGAGGATAGACGGAGATAAGTATGAAGACAAGCAAGCCAGGACAGAAAAGAGACGAGATAAAGGAAAAGAATGAAAGGAAGAAAAGCAAGAAAAGAAAGGAGGTCAAAGGTGAAGACAGGAGAGGAGGAGAAGGAGAAGAAACAGGAAGCAGCGGTTATACCTAGCGTCTCTGCAGCTGGCCTTCAGCAGGTGATTCACTTTGTTGTATTCGGCGTTTCTGGCGATGAGAGCGGCGGCTTTGGCGGAGAAGTCGTTGGCGGTGACGCTCTGCAGACCCGGGACCTCGAGGGCGAAACGCACGGAGCGCAGACCGGACGCAGCCAGACCCTCCAGCACGCGGAGACCACGCTGAAGATGAGACGGAGCGGACATTATCTTAAAGTAACGCTGGTGTGGGAATATTTAATATCAGCCTGATTCAGTCAGAGCTGATGGGGGGGTCAAACATGAGGCCCGTGGGCCAAAACTGAGCCGCCGAGGGATCCAATCGGGCCCACTTTCCTTCCTGTCTTCTTTCCTTCCTTCCTCCTTCCCTTTCATCCATTTTGTTTGCCGTCCTGTCTTCTTTCTCTTTCTTCCTTCCCTCCTTCCTATCTTCTTTTCCTTCCTTCCTTCTGTCCTTCCTGTCTTCTTTTCTTTCCTTCCTTCGGTCCTTCCTGTCTTCTTTTCTTTCCTTCCTTCTGTCCTTCCTGTCTTTTTTCCTTCCTTCCATCTTTCCTTCCTTCCTTCCTTCCGTCTTTCCTGTCTTCTTTTCCTTCCTTCCCTCCTTCCTGTCTTCTTTTCCTTCCTTCCCTCCTTCCTTCCTTCTGTCCTTCCTGCCTTCTTTTCCTACCTTCTCGATTTCCTTCCTGTCTTCTGTTCCTTTCTTCTGTCCTTCCTTCCTTCTTTTTTCCTTCCTTCCATCTTTCCTTCCATCTTTCCTTCCTGCCTTCTTTTCCTTCCTTCCTTGCCCCCTTTTATCCATCTCTCTTTCCTGCCTTCTTTTCCTTCCTTCCTTCCTTCCTTCCATCTGTCCTTCCTTCCTTTCCTCTTTCCTTCCTGCCTTCTTTTCCTTCCTTCCTTCCTTCCTTCCTTCCTTCCCTCTTTTTAATGATCCTTCCCACATGAGATCAAAGCTGTGTGTGGCCCTTGAATGACTCAGAAGAAGAAACTTGGCTCTTTGATGTTTTTACTGTCCACTAATAAATTATATTATTTCAACACAATGAAATCCTTCAAAGTTTCTAAAGTGTATTTAACTCTAAACTCTAAACTTCTGTGATCAATGGAAGCTTTTAACCACTCAGCTTTAGTCGCTAAAATAAGCAAATTAAAACCAGAATATACAAAAAAAAAAAAGGTCAAAGGTTTAATGTTTGGTTTTGATATTAACAGTAACAGATGATTTAAATAAATGTGTGTTTGTAGCCATAAAAAATACAGAAATTTGGATAAAGACAGTTTGATACATAAGAAGATTGATACAACTTTCATGTCAGTATGATATTTATTGTTGTTTTATGTCTTTTAATTTATCTTATTTGTATTTTATGTGTAATGTTATGCCTCATGTGAGCTGTTAGGTCTTTTATTTATTCTTCTGTGCAGCACTTTGGTCCACTGTGGTTGTTTTAAACTGCTTAACAAATAAAGTTGGATTGGATTATGAAGGCAGTCCAAGGACACGGTTAGCTTAGCTTAGTTTAGCTTAGCTTAGCATAGCTTAGTTTAGCATAAAGACTGGAAGCAGGTGGAAACAGCTAGCATGCCTCTGCCTGGAGGTCAAACAGCACCATCCAAAGCTTATTTACTCCTCCTGTTGTTCTTATTATGTCATTAAAAAGTTTGAAATGGTTTTAAAATAGTATCCTAACTAAACTTTGACATATACCAGTCCGTAATAATCCACTGAAAAATGATAAAATGTTCCTCTAATCTTAAATTTAGTTAAAATATTTCATAATTTCTTTCAAAAATGAAGCTTATTGACCATTATTTCCAAATATATGTGTAAAACCTGCAGTAATAAGTTGGAATGAAGGTGGCTAAAAAAAGGTCTAACACAGAGTTGAGTAAAACAAAAACCGGGTGTGATTATGTGCTGCCACTAAAAATGTTGAAATAGTTTGAAAACAGTTTCATAATTAAACTTTGACATAAACCAGTCTGTGATAATAATCCATCAACATATTATATTTTTCCTCTTATCTTTATATCAAGTTAAAATATTTCACAATTTCTGCTTTTTTTTAACTGAAAAATTGTGTGTGTAATTTCATTTAAATGAGGCCAATTTACCAAAATTTTGACAAATATGTGTAAAACCAGTGATGATAAGTGTGTGAAGTTGGCTAAAAAGGTCTGACACAGAATTGCGTCATAATTTAAACCTTATATTTTATTAAAAAGTCAAATTTTGACACCTAACTATGCTAAGCTAAGCTAACCAGACAGCTCTAATAGAGATATAAAAAGTCTTATCAACCTCTCAGCATCACAATAAATAACCAAACTGAACAAAAAAGTCAATATACTCCTTCTAAATCTTCTCCTTACAATCTAAAGTTATGTACCTCACATTTCTCCCCAGCTGTTGCCGTCACAGCTGGCTCCTCCGCTCCGTTTTTCTCCACCGTCTCCGTCTGTGCGTCGGCCTCGTTGGTCTCCTCCGACAGAGAGACCACCACTCGCTCTTTCTCTCCTGGCACCACCACCTTCACCCCTCGCTGAGCCAGCACGTCTCTGGCAAACTCCGTGATCACTGCACATCTGCAGCGGAGAAAAACAGGAAACGGATCATTTACTCTGCCAGATGTGTAACGGTCGAGATGTCAGCGAGGATAACGGAAAACAGGGATTTATTTGTGTTGTGTCGTCTCTAGCTTGTAGTAACTTGTTTATTGGGAGCATGTAAAGTATTATATCATACCCTCCTGTTGTCCTCAGGTCAAGGAAGGGAGGAAGGAAGGGAGGAAGGAAGGAAGGCAACAAGGAAGGGAGGAAGGAAGGAAGGAAAGGAGTAAGGAGGAAGGAAGGAAAGGAGTAAGAAAGGAAAGAAGGAAAGGAGTAAGGAGGGAGGGAGGGAAGAAAGAAAGGATGAAGGAAGGAAGGAAGGAAGGAACCGGCCCGTTGAGGCATCCAATCTAGCCCCCTTTCCTTCCTGTCTTCTTTTCCTTCCCTCCTGTCTTCTGTCCTACCTTCCTCTCTTCCTTCCTTGTTTCCTTCCCTCCACCCTTCCTTCCAGCTTTTAACAGACTCTTTAGTTTTAGTTTTAAATGTTCTATAGTGGATCGTAACATATTGGGACTGGAGTTAATCTGCAGATGAGGTTCAAGATAAGATTAAACTTTTACTACGGAGGTTTTTGAGGCACGACGAAGGCCAAAATGTGGCCTGCAGACTGGGTAAGACATGTTTTTAGCCTGGGAACACCTGTTGCTATGGTTACAAAGATGAAAGACTAAACTCAAAATGAACCTTATCAATACTTGTTTGAATTCAGAACCAGGATTATAGTTAACTAAAACTAAAGATGAAAACTAGCAGAGAAAAAAATAATTCAGTTAACTGAAATAAAAATGAAAACTTAATAAAAACTAAAATGAACAAAGCAAAACTGACTGAAACTAAACTTTTGCAGATAAAAATCAGCTTCGTTTTCTCCCTTTTTACTGTTTCCTGTTCAGTTTGACTTCTAATACTTGGAAAACTAAAACTTAAGACTAAAACTAAATAAAAACTAAACTAAAACTACTTTAATCACTTGTTAAACTAAACTAAAACAAAACTGAAATTTTAAAAAGCCAACTGAAAAACTAAAAACTCAATTTGCTCTCGAGGTACCGTTTGTGTTTAACATTGTTTTTATTGGATGTTATTAGTTTGACAATGATAATAATATGCTCTAATTCTCATCATAACTGTATATTTTAAATAGTTTGTTCTTTATACTCACGTTAAATCTCTGTTAAACTCCTGCACCGGGTTGTAAAACACCTCGTTAGCGCTGGGGAACAAGATGGACGCCTTCCCTTCTTTAACCACCGTCTCCCCTGGCAACAGTCCCACAGGAGGAGACGAGTCTTCCGGTTCGATTTGCGCGTCAGTTGGGCTCGCGCTCGCACCCTCCGCTGTAGATTTGGCGGGAACCTCGAGGTTCTGAGCAGCTTTTAGAGGCTCCATGGATCTCAGTCCTCTGCTGGCGGCAGCAGCAGGAGCAGCGGAGACGACACGCTGCCCAAATATCTGTCCGGGAGACGGAGAGCAGGAGTGATGGAGGTGATGGGAGGAGATGAAGGGGAGCAGCCGCACCGTCCGCACGAGCATAAAGGTAACCCGTCTAGAAAAAGATGAGAAAAAGAAGCAAAAAATCAGTTGGTTTGGATCAATGAATAAAAAGCAAGATAACAAGAAATGATCAGCATATACATTACTTTCAGCTAAGGCCTTTTTTATTACATCAGCTAATTATTGAGTCAGTAAAATGAAAAATGCTCATCAGAAGTCTCTTAAATTGATAGAAAAGTAGTAAATCTTAACTAGAGTTGATAAATTGATTACTTGATCAACAGAAAATCAATTACCAACTATTTTGATGATCAATTAATCATTTTGAGTCATTTTCTAATAAATAAAAAAAGTCAAAATTGTATTTCCAGCTCCAAAAATGTGAATAGGCCTATTTCAAGGTTTAGAAAAAGATGAAAAAAAAGAACCAAAAAAAACAGCTGGTTTGGATCAACGAATAAAAAGCAAGATAACAACAAATGACCAGCTTATACATTACTGTCAGCTAAGGCCTTTTTTATTATATCAGCTAATTATTGAGTCCATAAAATGAAAAATCAGAAGTCTCTTAAATGTGAACCCAAAGATATTTGATTTACAATGATAAAACACAGAGGAAAAGCAGTAAATCTACAGTTGCATCAATTACTTGATAAATTGATTACACAATCAACAGAAAATGAATCATCAACTATTTTCTAATAAATAAAAAAAGCCAAAATTGTAATTCCAGCTCCAAAAATGTGAATATTTCAAGGTTTATTTAGTCTTCTGTGACACTGAGCTGAATATATTTGATGTTTGAGGACATTTTCTTGGGCACTGATGAACATTTCTCACCATTTTACTTCTATCTGTGGACATGTTGCTACGCTGTTTGTATGAGAATCAGCAGCAGCAGCAGCGTCATTCCCAACTCCGACTTCCAACTTCCGAGGAAAAATGGAACGCAGCATTTACTACGACGTTCACACTGTTAATGCACCGAGGCTGGAGCTAATCTGGGATTTAGAGGTTGGGGATGGTGAGGTACGTCTGACTTTCGTAGAAGTTGTAGATCTGACTGGGGACTCGGAGTACAACTGGAAACCACTATAAAGCCCCCAAAGCCCCCTAACCCCCTTTAGCTTTGCCCCTGCTTACACCTCAGCACAACCAGCACAGTCATGTTGACCTTTACATACTGTTCACTGGCATTTCCACTGTCTTAACTCATAATTATTGTGTCTTTCAGAAGCACTAATCACTCATGGATACATCATCAGCCATTCATAATAAAATGCTCCAACGTTTCATAACACTGGAGAACATAATAATGCTTTCAATCAATGATATTAAATATGAATATTAGTTTTTTGAATTAGTCAAACACTCAACAAGAAAGCCTATTTTAGACAGTAGTTTCTGTTTTTGTGTATAATCTGGGTCACATGAGGGTAAGTCATAAACATTTGAATAAAAGTTTTTAAAGTGTTTTTTTTCTTCTTCCCTCAAATATTAATGTAAAGGTTAAATGGTTTTATGACTAGATGTGTTTCATTATCCATCTTTTCTGCTTATTTACAGCTGTGTTGTCAATCTCTATCATCCTTATACACATGTCCACATAGTTTCTTGTTTTCCTTTTTTGTATGTTATTCTCTGTAAAGCATGTATATGTGTGTTTGTGTTTGTATGTTGTGTAAATAAAGCTTCTTCACACGTGAGCCTGCACATCTTTAACCTTCACTTTCCTCTCCTACACAGCACATACTATTCCTTCTTGTGTCTCTTATTATGAAGGTACAGTTAGTATGCATGCATGGTAAGTCATTATAATAATAAAAAAAAAGAAACATGTTAAATACTTCCAATAAAATCAGATGAAGATGCAGCTTTCGTCTCCACTATTAGCAAGTATGCTAGTCGTTTTTGTTTTTTTGTTTACCTGTGACGCTTCCTCCTTTTGCTTTTCTTCTTTATCGGTGGAAAGGTTTAATATTTAATAGTTTAAAAAGTGACACAGGTGGTCTGTTTGCTCTGTTTCTTCCTTCTCACGTTAGCACATGAAGGCCACCATGTTTGAAGCGTCACTAAGCCTCTAAGCGTACGGAAGCCTGCGCAGGACAGTAAAGGCGAGAGGGGAAAAAAAGCGAAGCGATAAAAGGAGACGCCGCCTATCTGTCAGAAGAAGAAAAGAAGAGAGAGAGGGGGGAAAAGAGAGGAGAGGTTAGTGTTGGTGTTGGTGTAATGTAAGGACAGCAGAGGAGAGGAGAGGAGATAAGGTCGATCCGTCAGCAGCCGCCGCCGCTCACACTGCTGCCCTACTTTCTCTCCACCGCCGCGAACACGTGAGGAGAGACTGAAAACACATCAAGCCCTCGCAACTCCATGCATAATCTAATTTAATCTCACCCGCGCCTTAAATTGGTAATGGATTCTGATTGAAAAGGCTAAACATAGCCTATGGATTAACCAAAATATCCCCCATCTCTCTCTCTCTCTCTCTTTCCCTCTCTTTCCTTCTCTCTCTCTCTTTCCCTCTCTCCCTCCTTTCCTGCAGACCTGATGTGATGTGTGTGATGTGAGAAAAACGTCAGGCCTTAGTCGACCTTAATTTAGAGAGAAATTAAGGTCGTTGCAGGTCAGCAGCTGAGCGGCTCAGGCAATATGGTAGCAGTAAAGTGAATTTAGGTCATTGTGGCATGAGTGTGGGGCTGTTTAAGGGACAATAAATAAAACAGTGTGTTGTTTGTTTCTTGCAGTTTTCCCTCTTTTTTTCTCTCCTTCACTCCTTTTCTTGCACACAGACTAGTGGTAAAACTTGTGCTTGTGTAATTGAATATGAATACTTTAAGGCGGTGGTTGTTTTATTAGTTTTGTCATCAAGCAGGCTCATTTTTTTTATTCATTATTGTGTTACTTATAGAGAGGAAGGCTGATTACTATTGCAGGAAACTAACCAGAAATCCATAACTAAGGAGGCCTTGAGTGGTTTGTTTATTAGTTGGTTGATTAATTTGTGAATTTAAGCACATAATCAACCAACGTAATGGCTCCTGCTTCGTTACCTGAGCTTGAGGTCGTGTCTAGAAGAGGGTCAGAGGGGCCAAAATCCACTTTTTAGCACCTCCATGTTTTCATTTTGAGCTTACATTATGCATACTCCTTAAAAATTATGTTTAATCCAATGTCCAAACTGCAAACCTGGAGTCAGATAATATTCAAACATAGAGAATTCATGAGTTTGGGGTCGATAAAGTCGTCCAGCAGCTTTTTGATGTACGAAATGTGCATTAATCTCAAAAGATTCAATAGATTAAAACCACCCAGATATGTAAAATAGTTCAAATTAGTTTCAGGTATAGTTGCAATTTACCTGTTGCAACATTCAAATTACTGCAGTCACATTAACATTAATGCAGTTTTACATGGAGGAGTTCACCTCCACTGTTAAAAACGTACACACTGTCTCTCATTTATAGGCCAAAACAAGGATATTCAGGCTTCATTTGTTTAGATTTGACTACTTTAAGGCCGACAGAACCTAAATAAAAGCATTTGAATGTGTCCCTTGGATTGCTGCAGTGTGAAGAAAGCTTCCTTATAACATATACAGAAATGGAACAGTTAACTAAATAAATGCAACATCCAAATAGTAATAGTCCTAATAGTTGTTGAAATCGTGACTTTCTCAATGCCCATTTCCATGGAAAAGGGTAGTGCAAACAGCATTTCCTGTTAGTGTGATGTAATCAATCATTCATCCTATCAAACTGAAAAACCTGCCTGTTGCAATAGAGGGTTAAAAAAACAACCTTGCACATGGTTTGTCATTTATAGACTAATACCAGCATTACATCTGACTACTTTAAGGCCAACAAAACTTAAATAAAGGCTTTTAAATGTATCTCACATGATCAAAGCAGCATTTATACTTTATAAAAAATACAAAAATTAACAATAAACTTAATAAATACAACATTGAAATAGTCCTAATTGAAAAGGGATAGATTATTATGATCTAATAATATTAAAATTATAGAATCAAGGGTCCTATAATCTACATATAATGCTTGTTTTATAGATTGTTTCACACCTTATACACACATACACTGATGATTGTGTGTGTGTGTGTGTATGTGTGTGTGTGTGTGTGTGTGTGTGTGTGTGTGTGTGTGTGTGTGTGTGTGTGTGTTTGTGAGGAAGGAAGAGGGAAAGAAATGTGAAAGTCTGCCTCTACAGTAGACTACAGTATGCACACAAGCCTGAACATCTGGATGGGGGCGCTGTGACAATGAATGCCCAGAGAGCGTGGCGCTATACATCTGACACAGGAGAATTATAGAGTTAATAGTATTTGGCATGACAGGGAGAGAGAGCGGGGAGCGCAGTGCCGCGCCTGAATGCAGTCTCATCCTGTTTAGTATTCACTGTGAGCAGCGGCTTGAGGCCCCGGAGGGCTCACCTGCTGCCCGGAGTCTAGACGCGCTATCACAATCAGGAGGAATCGAACCGGTGGCGGCGGCGGCGGCAGCGGCAGCGGCTTCACGGACGGTGTGCGCGTGTGTGTGTGTGTGTGTTGTGAGTGTGACGTGTGTGTGTGTACGCGCGCGTGCGGTGTCGGCGGGCAGGAGGGAGTCGGTTCAACCACCCAAGAGAGAAGACAGCCCGGTAAGTGTGTAAGTGTGTGTGTGTGTGTGTGTGTGTGTGTGTTGAGTGGGTGGACTGGTGGGTGGGGCTCAGACACAGTCGGGTCGGCTGGGGACGCTGCCTGTCTATACTGCCTTGCAGCGCAGAGTGTAATCAGTTACTCTATAGTCAAATGTAATCTGATTACTTCTACTTTATTTTTTATTATATAGCCAATCTGTTTTTTTTTTATTACATTACATAACATAGTCAGTTTCTCTATTAAGCTATATTTAACTACATATAAGTTAAATGAGTATATAATAAAATAAAATGTAAAAAAAAGTATATATAAAACCAAAAAGCAGATATTTTGTAATTGTTTTGACTGGGGTTTTTTTTTTTAACTCACATTCTCTGCCATTACTCATCCAAATTATTGTGTCTGTGCCAAAGTTATTTTTAGTAATGCACGAGGAGAAAAACAAACTGATGACGAGCTTACAAATATATTATTACTAATTTACCTTCAACGTGATAATTAAAGGCTTTGGTGACTTCAGGTGACTTTTTTTATGAGTGTTTTTTTCATAACTGGACTATGAGCTTGAAGTTATACTGCACTGACACATTGTGTTTTTATCAAGTTTTATCATGTAGGTGTGATGATGAGTAACAAAGACATATATTCATAGGTTAAAAAGAAAAAAAAAATAATACTTTATGGGTGAGTCGATATAGCTTGAGGCGTATAATGCTAATAATTTTGGATTAGGAGGCTATTGATTTACCCGCCTAATGAAATCACACAAGAGAGAAAGAGAGATATAAACAGATAGAGACATAAAGAGATACAGATATACAGGCGTGGATATAGATATAGATATAGATATAGATATATTTAGACTTTATTGATCTTCAGAGGAGGGATTCATGTGTCAAACAGGTAAAAACTAGGAGTAATAAACACATACAGTAAAATAAAAAGTTGTGCCGATGATGTGCAGAAGTAAAGACCTGATATAGACGGATAGCATGTGTCACTCAGGTGAAGCAATGAATGAGTAATAAAAGGTGCAGCGGTAATCTGTCACAGTATACTGGCAAAAAGTGGTGAGACAATGCAGACTGCCTGTCTACCTGTCTGTCTGTCTATATATCTACCTGTCTGTCTGTCTGTCTATATATCTACCTGTCTGTCTATATATCTACCTGTCTATCTGTCTATATATCTACCTGTCTGTCTGTCTATATATCTACCTGTCTGTCTATATATCTACCTGTCTGTCTGTCTATACATCTACCTGTCTGTCTTCATATATATATATATATGTATATGTATATATATATATATATATATATATAGCTACCTGTCTATCTGTCTATATATCTACCTGTCTACCTGTCTATATATCTACCTGTCTATATATCTACCTGTCTATCTATCTATATATCTACCTGTCTATATATCTACCTGTCTATCTGTCTATATATCTATCTGTCTATATATCTACCTGTCTATATATCTACCTGTCTATATATCTATATATCTACCTGTCTGTCTATATATCTACCTGTCTATCTATCTATATATCTACCTGTCTATATATCTACCTGTCTATCTGTCTATATATCTACCTGTCTATATATCTATATATCTACCTGTCTGTCTATATATCTACCTGTCTATCTATCTATATATCTAACTGTCTATATATCTACCTGTCTATATATCTATATATCTACCTGTCTGTCTATACATCTACCTGTCTGTCTTCATATATATATATATATGTATATATATATATATATATAGCTACCTGTCTATCTGTCTATATATCTACCTGTCTATCTATCTGTATATCTACCTGTCTATCTATATATCTACCTGTCTATCTATATATCTACCTGTCTATCTATCTATATATCTACCTGTCTATCTATCTATATATCTACCTGTCTATCTATATATCTACCTGTCTATCTATATATCTACCTGTCTATCTATATATCTACCTGTCTATCTATCTATATATCTATCTATCTATCTATCTATCTATCTATCTATCTATCTACCTATCTGTCTGTATATCTACCTGTCTATCTATCTTTACATCTACCTGTCTATCTATCTGTCGATCGGTAGCTCTGCGATCTGTCTGCAACCCCTGGGAGAGTTAAAAAAAAAAAAAAAATCCCGCTCTGCTCCTCTGCGTCCCCCTCTCCTCGATAGCTCTGCGCTCCTCTCTCTCTCTCTCTCTCTCTCTATCGCATGTGTGTGTTTTTGCATGTGTGTGTATGTATGTGTGTGTGTGTGTGTGTGCCCTCAAAGCGCGCGTGCACGCCCAAGTATGTATGTGTATGCATGAATTGTGAGCGTGCTCCGGCTGCTGGTTCACAGCATTTTTTTTTTTTTTTTTTTTTTTTTTTACAGTCACAATGAATGGCTGCCTGTAGCGAGGCGGAGGGAGACACTATAGACCCGCTTCTTGTGCGCCGCTGCTCCTCCATTGAAACACTTTCACAGCAGGAACACACAGCCGAGGGGTGAGTTGAACGCGGCGCGGGTCAACGAGGACACATATTCGGACTCGGACCGGCGACACGGGTCGGTGTAGTTAGTTTATCCCCTCCCGGAGCCCCGGACTCTCTCTCTCTGTATGTGTGTGTGTGTGTGAATGTGTGCGCGTGTGTATGTGTGTGTGACTGGTGGTGGGGTGGCTTCTTGAATTTCGGCTGGGTGCATTTTGGTTGGGGAGAGAGAGAGAGAGGGGGGGGGGGGGGGTGCAGGTATATATGCTGTATGGTCTGCAGCGGTGTGTTGAAGTGAAGGGTTTTTAAAGCAGGTATTGTTTTTATTTAAATTATTATTTATTATTAGTTGTTGTTGTTTCGTGGTGTTTTTTTAACGTATATATATATTTAGGGAGGTGGTGGTATAGTGTTGGTGTTGTTGGTGGGTAAAGTTGTGCTCGCTACTAGTATGGGGGATGGGCTCATGTGGACAGACAAACTTTAACCACTTCACCGGCTTCACAGTGGTCGCCGCCGGGCTGCCCCCCCCCCTCCTCCTCCTCCTCCTCCTCTTCCTCCTCTCCTGTCCATCGGTGAGTGACTTGATCAGTCCTCCTCTCCTTTTCTCTCTCTCTCTCTCTCTCTCTCTCTCTCTCTCCTGCATTCCTGAAGTTTCTTTAAAACTTGCTGCTTTTATTTTGGAGGGGGGGGGGGGGGGGGGGGCTCGTGCTATCTTCTTTTCTGTTTATTATTTTATTGCACCCCTCTCTCTCTCTTTCTCTTCTTCTCTTTCTGCATTTTGAGTCGCCCTCCTAATATCCCAAAATCCTTGTCTGTAAACGGGTTAAAGATTTTACAGCCAACCCCCTCCACCACCACCCCCCCCCATCTCCCTCCCTCCCTCCTTACTTTCCTTTCCTTACCCCCCCCCCCCTCCTCTCTCTCTCTCTCTCTTCTCCTCCTCCTTTCCTCGCCATGCCGGATCCATCCGTCTGTCTCGCCCACAGTTTGCAGCGCATTGTGTCCCGGGATGACCTGTTGATGTCGGCTAAAAGATGGAGTGCAAACAGGATCACCCTCCTCTATAAAACACCCCTCCTCTCTCTCCTTTCCCCTCTCTATCTCTCTCTCTCCGGTAAAAAGAAACAAAAACAAAAAAAAAAAAAAGATCGCGAGTTAGTGAAGTAAACGCAACATTGTAGCTCAATATATCCGTTTGAGTTTCCTCCTTTTTTTACCCCCCTCTCTGCATTGATTAGATAAATCCACAGTGATATATCATAAGCGACATTTTGGAGAGAGACAGAGAGAGAGAGGGAGAGAGTGGAGGAGGAGGAGGAGGAGGAGCAGGGGGGGGGCAACAACAGCGTGTGTCTGTCCCGTTTCGGTAGCTGCTTTTCGGCCAGAGGAGGAGGAGGGAGCTCGGTGTAAAAAGCGGACATCACACGGAGCTCTGCGCGGAGAGAAGAAGAAGAGGAGGGGAGGAGGGAGTGGGGGGGGGACTGCTGAATATTTAATCCCCTCGACTATTTTTGTGGCACATTTTTTCGGACGATAAACCTTACTGTGTGTGTGTGTGTGTGTGAAGAGAAGGGGGTGCTACTCTTTTTTTTTGTTTGTTTTCTCCGTGCACACACACACACACACACACACACCAGCCGAGGACTACCGGGCCACTCAGCGGGGCATCGAGCTCTCTCTGCCCGCTCTGACTGCTTCCTTGCCCGGCTTGCTGCCTCGCTTGTTAACCCCCCCCCCCTTCTCTCTCTCTCTCATCGCTCTCTCTCTCTCTCTCCATACCTCCTCTTCCTCCTCCTTCTTCCCCTGTTCCCCTACCTCCTCCTCCTCCTCCTCCTCTTTTTTTCTTCTTCTTCCTGTCCTGAGGCGACCACCGGCGAGACATCGGCTCCGCTAGACTTCCATGTGAGATTTAATTGATGTATAATTGATGCGTATAAATAATATTTTGTTTTGGGTGAAGTTTGAGTTTAAGTCGTGCACACAAGGGAAGCTATACACACTGTAGCCACATTTTTTTTTTTAGGTGCATGTCTTCTTTTGCCCCGAGTGTCGGTAAATACACCGCTTTCAGCCCCTTAAATACCTCCAAACAAGCGGCGTGGGTTGTGCAAATGTGATTTAGAGGCATGTCGAGGGTTTAATCTTTAGGTGAAGTGTTTTATTGCACTAATGCCAACGCTAGCCCTTTTTAGCTTGAGCTAGCCTGCTGCTAACAGGGCCACCTTTAACCTCCACCAAAAAAACAAAAAACCCAAAAAAAAAAAAAAAAAAAAAAAAGAAACAACCCCACAACAAACCAGGAAACTGTGTGAGTGTGATTTTTGAGTTGTGATTGATGTGTGTGTGTGTGTGTGTGTATCTATCAGTGTGTGTTGACTCTGATGTGTGTTTGATTTCATGCCAGTGTGAGTTGACTGCAGTGATCAAGTTACTTTTTCTTTTTTTTTTTTTTTTTTGGGAGAGAGGAGAGTAGAGGAGTGTTAGCCTGAGCATGTGGTTAGTATCTGTGTAAAGTAAACTTAAGAGTGTTTGTGGCACTATAGGAGATGAATGTTTAAAAAAGAAAAAGAGAGAGAGAGAGAGAGAGAGAGGGGAAAAAAAGTTGTTTATATACCTACTTTGACACACGGATAAGGAGAGAGAGATAGAGACACACACACACACAGACAGGCAGTTAAAGCATATAATAGGGCACATGGGGACTGCAGGGGTCAAGGGTCAAGTGGTGTGAATTAACTCCCTCTTTTATGTTTCCTGGAAGTTGTTGTGACCTCTCTGACCCCCCCCGACACGGAGCAAAAGGCAAAAGGTGGCTCGAGAGAGAAGGATGTCCTCAAATGACGTCTCAATGCTCCCCAGAGAGAGAGAGACGAGAGTGTGTGTGTGTGTGTGTGTGTGTGTGTGCAAGCGAGGTTTAAGTTGTTTTATGATTATTTTTGGCATGATTTGGTGCATTATAGTGGATCTTTTTCCTTCCTTCAGTGTCTCCCTGCTTATTATTCATGTGATTGCACATAATTTACACCTGGATACAACCGCAGGCGTCAGCTATTGGTTGGCCGAGAGGCTCCGCTGGGACACTTTTGTCTGTTCGCGTTGCTCACGTCAAGGCCACGGAAAGGGCACGTTGTTTTTAAGGAGCGCACCACTTTAAAATGTGCTTTTTCAGTTTTTTTTACAGCCAGTCTAGACTTTAAAACTTTTTATATTTTAATTTAAATCCTGCTGTTTTATCATCACATTTTAATGATACAGATATCCACATTTACCATTAAGATCATGATATACTTATTAAAATAGGAGTAATGTATAAATGTATGTATATAGTAATGGAGTAGACGTACTTAAAGGTGCATTTTCAGTTTTTTCTAACCAGTCTAGACTTTAAAACTTGTATATTTTAATCTAAATCCTGCTGTTTTATCATCACTTATCCCATTTTTATGGCAGAGGTTCCCATATTTACAATTAAGTGCATTATATACTAAATTTAAAATAGGAGTAATGTATATAAATGGGGACGATGAGGCCCAAAATACATGGAGAAAACGTCACATATATTATATTTATAGGCCACTTTGGATGAATTATAATTAAATAAACATAGAAGTTTAGGGAGTAGACTACTTTAAAGGTGCATTTTTACATTTTTAGCAAATCTAGAGGAGTAATGTATGTAAATGATGAGGATGAGGCCCAAACTACATACTGAAAACGTCACTTTAGGCAACTTGATTGAATTATAATTAAATAAATGTAGCGCATTTAAGGAGTAGACTACTTAAAGGTGCATTTTCAGGTTTTTTAGCACGTCTAGAGGTCAAATCTAGTATCTTTTAATCTAAATTCTGCTGTTTTATCAACACTGAAACCTATTATAACCCATTTTTATGACACAGATTCCCACATTTACAATTAAATAGGAGTAATGTATATAAATGATGAGGATGAGGCCCAAAATACATGCAGAAAACGTCACATATATTATATTTATAGGCCACTTTGGTTGAATTATAATTAAATAAACATAGAAGTTTAGAGAGCAGACTACTTTAAAGGTGCATTTTCACTTTTTCTATCCCCATCTGAAGGTCAAAACTAGTATCTTTTTATCTAAATCCTGCTGTTTTGTCAACCCTAACCCGTATTTATAACCAATTTTAATTTCACATTTACCGCTAAGATCATGATATACTAATTAAATAGGAGTAATGTGTGTAAATGATGAGGATGAGGCCCAACAAAAGACATGCAGAAAATGTAACTTTAGGCAACTTTGGTTGAATACATGTAGGTTTTTAAGGAAGTAGACTACTTTAAAGGTGCATTTTTAGATTTTCTATCCTGTCTAGAGGTCAAAAATAGTATATTTCAATCTGAATCCTGCTGTTTTATCAACACTCATCCCTATTATAACCCAGTTTTAATTCCACATTTACCACTAATATCATGATATACTAAATTAAATAGGAGTAATGTATATAAATGATGTCAGTGAGGCCCAAAATACATGGAGAAAACGTCACATATATTATATTTATAGGCCACTTTGGTTGAATTATAATGAAATAAATGTAGGTTTTGATGGTGTAGACTGCTTAAAGGTGCATTTCCAGATTTTCTATCCCGTCTCGAGGTCAAAACTAGTATCTTTAAATCTAAATCCTGCTGTTTTGTCAACCCTAACCCTATTTATAACCCATTTTAATTTCACATTTACCACTAAGATCACGATATACTAATTAAATAGGAGTAATGTATGTAAATGGGGACGATGAGGCCCCAAAATACATGGAGAAAACGTCACATATATTATATTTATAGGCCACTTTGGTTGATTATAATTAAATAAACATAGATGTTTAGGGAGTAGACTACTTAAAGGTGCATTTTCACTTTTTTTAGCAAGTCTAGAGGTCAAAACTAGTATCTTTAAATCTAAATCCTGCTGTTTTGTCAACCCTAACCCTATTTATAACCCATTTTTAACGGCACAGATTCCCACATAGGAGTAATATATATAACACTACATGTATGAGGCTCAGAATACATGCAGAAAACGTCACTTTAAGCCACTTTGCTTGAATTATAATTAAATAAATGCAACACGTATTGATTTCTTTACATCGTCACGGCCACCGTAACGAGCGGAGGTTCAACGGCTCGACAGACTCGGTTCAATTTGAGCTGTTTTAATTTAGTTGTAATAAGGGAGGAGAGAGGAGAGAGAGACGAGAGGAGAGAGAGAGAGAGAGAGAGAGAGAGAGAGAGAGAGAGAGAGATGAGAGAGAGAGAGAGAGAGAGAGAGGAGAGAGAGAGAGAGAGAGAGAGAGAGAGAGAGAGAGAGAGAGAGAGAGAGAGAGAGAGAGAGAGAGAGAGAGAGAGAGAGAGAGAGAGACTACTAACAACTGTAATTTATCCACTCGAGAGCTAATAGTGTTTTGATGTGATTGGGGATGCAAGAGGAGGGGGGGGGGCAGGAAGGGAGGGAGGGGGGGGGGGGTTTGACGCTATTTAGATCAAATTGTACAAAGTGCTCCCAATCCAATAAACAGCCTGTTATCTTAATTGTTTTTTGTACCAAATATGGCCGCCCAATTAATTAGACATAATAATATATAATATAGTGATGGCAGTTTTAAAAACTCAATCAATACTCGGAGAATATTAGTAGAATAGTTTTTTTGGGGGGGGGGGGGGGTTTGCTGATAACCTTAAAACTTCCTTCCTTCCTCCCTTCCTTCCTTTCGTCTGTCCTTCCTTCCTTCCTCTTCCTTCCTTTCGTCTGTCCTTCCTTCCTTCCTTCCTTTCGTCTGTCCTTCCTTCCTTCCTTCCTCTTCCTTTCGTCTGTCCTTCCTTCCTTCCTTCCTTTCGTCTGTCCTTCCTTCTGTCCTTCCTTCCATCCTTCCTTCCTTTCGTCTGTCCTTCCTTCTGTCCTTCCTTCCTCCTTTCCTTTCCTTCCTTCCTTCCCTCCTTCTTTCCTCTCTTCCTTCCTTTCTCCCTTCTGTCCTTCCTTCCACCTTCCTTCCTTCTTTCCTCTCTTCCTTCCTTCCTTTCATCTGTCCTTTCCTTCTGTCCTTCCTTCCTTCCTTCCTTCTTTCCTTCCTTCCTGCCTTCCTTCCTCCCCTTCCTTCTATCCTTCCTCCCTTCTTTTCCTCTCTTTCCTCTCTTCCTTCCTTCCTTCCTTTCGTCTGTCCTTCCTTCTGTCCTTCCTTCCTTCTTTCCTTTCCTTCCTTCCTCCTGTCCTTCCTTCCATCCTTCCTTCCTTCTTCCCTCCTTTCCTTCCTTCTTTCCTCTTTTCCCTCCCTCCTTTCCTTCCTTCCCTCCTTTCTTCCTCCCTCCTTTCCTTCCTTCTTTCTTCCTTCCTTCCTTCCTTCCTTCCTTCCTTCCTTCCTTCCTTCCTTCCTTCCAGTTTTGCTGACCTTAAAAGTAACCCTAAAAAAAATTTTAAAAAAAATGGCGGCTCTGTCTACGGAGCTGTAACTAGACAGGTTTTACTCCTCTTAGTCTACGACGTCCTTAAAAATTAATTAGCAGCCATAAACTTAAAAATCAATTATGATTTAATGCTGATGGCCTTCGAGTCTCAGCGCTGCACTTACGTTAAAGTACGAGGCAGGAATCCCCCGAACTGCTTTAGCCCCACTTTTTCGTTTTCTCTCTCTCTCGTCGACCCTCTCAACCTTTTTTTTTTTTTTTTTTTTTTTATTTATCCAGGGAAGCTTTGCTGAGCGTTCACATATTCACACCTGGAGCTTCCCCCTTCTCCTCCGTACACCGTCTATTACTGTCAACCACAGAGCTGCTACATTTAAAGGAGTTTAAAGCCTCCTGTTGTCCTCGAGGGAAGGAAGAAGGGAGGATGGAAGGGAGGGAGGGAGGGGAGGGAGGAAGGGAGGAAGGAAGGATGAAGGAAAGGAGGGGAGGGAAGGAGGGGAGGAAGATGGGAGGGAGGAAGAATCAAGGAAAGGGAGGGAGGAAGGAAGGATGGAAAGGGAGGAAGGGAGGGAGGAAGGAAGGATGGAAGGATGGAAGGGAGGGAGGGAAGGAAAGGAGGGAGTAAGATGGGAAGGAAAAGAGGAAGGGAGGAAGAAGTAAAGAAGGAGGGAGGAAGAATGAAGGAAAGGAGGGAGGGAGGAAAGAAAGAAGGAAGGAGGGAGGAAGGGAGGAAAAAGAGAGGAAGGAAAGAAAGAGAGAAGGAAGGAAGGAGGAGGGAAAGAAGGAAGGAAGGAACAATCAAAACAGACGGGGTCAATTTGACCCGGGGAGAACGACAGAAGCTTTAAACCTTCCCCCCCCCCCCCCCCCCCCCCCCCCAAATTTACGGAGGTTAGTGTTTCCCAGGTGTTTTGCGATGGTGAAGAGTTGTAATTTACTTCCCCCCTTCCCTCCACTCCCCCCCCCCTTCCTCCACCCCCCCCCCCCCCCCTTCGAGTTTCCCAGAAGGACAATCAGAGGGTTGTAAAAGTGAGGTTTTACGACCAGAGACATTGTCGTGAGGTGCCGATGCCGACTTCTTTAGTTGCTGTAGATAACGTCCAAAGCTACAAATCCATAAAGGTTGGCAGGAAGTAGCTTCTACATGAGGGGAATCCACCGTTTCAGAATAAAACTCCCAAAATATAAAAAACTAACGAAGGTTTTGCTGTTTACATCGACTTAACCTTCCTGTCGACCCCGTCTGTTTTGA